>NC_134484.1:115359532-115587032 GCF_040206685.1 Ascaphus truei | reverse complement strand
CCCCTAAAGGGGCCTGTATCTCGGGGGGCACGGGGTCCCCAGACCTAAAACCAACGCGGTTCAGCTCCGGAGACCCCCTGCACATCTACACTATCAATAAAAATGTATTTCAAATGTATTTATTGTCATTTATTTATTTATTTTTTGGCGGCTGCTGTGTGTGTGTATTTTTTTATTGTGGGTAGCGGGAGGGTGGGTGAATGGGGTATTCGCCCCAACGATGGTTGGGGAGGGCTTGCGGGGGGGGGGGGGGGGGGTTGGGGTAGCGGGAGGGCTTAACCCCTTCATGACCGTAGCGGTATTAACTGCTACGATCGTGAAGGGGTTAAGTGCACCCGCAACCCCCCCCCCCCCCTCCCGCAAGTCGTAAACTCACACCAAGGGCCAAATACCCCCCTCACCCATCCCCACTACACACAATAAAGCGGGCACGGTGGGTTAACCCCTTCATTGCCTTAGCGGCTATCCGCTATGGTAATGACGCAGCATTTTCCGTATTTTTAATAATATTGATCAGGAGCAGGGGGGGGGGGTTCCCTGAGCATTAATCATTAATTTCTGGCTCAGGGAACCCCCTGCTCACTGTACAATATTATTAAAATAATGCTTCTTTACCATAGCGCATAGACGCTAAGGTAAAGAACGAGTGTTTATTTATACTGTATATTGTATGTGTTTTATTGATACTGTACATGTGCAGAGGGTCTCCAGAGCAGAAGCGCACAGGTTTCAGGTCTGGGGACCCCGTGCCCCCCGAGATACAGGCCCCTTTAGGGGGTGCCGGTATCCCTCTGCTCTGCTTGGTTTACAGGCCGCGGTCACGTGATCGGGGCTTTTAACGCAGAGCTGGATACCGGCACCCCCTAAAGGGGCCTGTATCTCGGGGGGCACGGGGTCCCCAGACCTAAAACCAACGCGGTTCAGCTCCGGAGACCCCCTGCACATCTACACTATCAATAAAAATGTATTTCAAATGTATTTATTGTCATTTATTTATTTATTTTTTGGCGGCTGCTGTGTGTGTGTATTTTTTTATTGTGGGTAGCGGGAGGGTGGGTGAATGGGGTATTCGCCCCAACGATGGTTGGGGAGGGCTTGCGGGGGGGGGGGGGGGGTTGGGGTAGCGGGAGGGCTTAACCCCTTCATGACCGTAGCGGTATTAACTGCTACGATCGTGAAGGGGTTAAGTGCACCCGCAACCCCCCCCCCCCCTCCCGCAAGTCGTAAACTCACACCAAGGGCCAAATACCCCCCTCACCCATCCCCACTACACACAATAAAGCGGGCACGGTGGGTTAACCCCTTCATTGCCTTAGCGGCTATCCGCTATGGTAATGACGCAGCATTTTCCGTATTTTTAATAATATTGATCAGGAGCAGGGGGGGGGGGGTTCCCTGAGCATTAATCATTAATTTCTGGCTCAGGGAACCCCCTGCTCACTGTACAATATTATTAAAATAATGCTTCTTTACCATAGCGCATAGACGCTAAGGTAAAGAACGAGTGTTTATTTATACTGTATATTGTATGTGTTTTATTGATACTGTACATGTGCAGAGGGTCTCCAGAGCAGAAGCGCACAGGTTTCAGGTCTGGGGACCCCGTGCCCCCCGAGATACAGGCCCCTTTAGGGGGTGCCGGTATCCCTCTGCTCTGCTTGGTTTACAGGCCGCGGTCACGTGATCGGGGCTTTTAACGCAGAGCTGGATACCGGCACCCCCTAAAGGGGCCTGTATCTCGGGGGGCACGGGGTCCCCAGACCTAAAACCAACGCGGTTCAGCTCCGGAGACCCCCTGCACATCTACACTATCAATAAAAATGTATTTCAAATAATTTTTAATGTGTGGATGTTTGCGCAGAGAGAGAGCAGCGGATCTCTCTCTGCTGCAAACACATCTCGCCCCCGCCGCCCATACAGTAGTATCATTTATGTATGTGCATATACAGTACAGTACTGTACAGTACTGTATGTTAGGGCTTACAGGGGTTGTTGTTATACAGTACTGTATATATATATATACTGTATACTGCATTACAATTCATTATAGGGGACGGCTTCACAGAGAATAGCTCGCAAGCGCCACCATGTGTATTTTGACGGCATTGCAGTATTGTAACCAGCCGGAATAAAAAGCTTAAATTCCTGCCGGAAAATAACGCAATGCACTCTGGCTGAAAAATATCAGAAACCTGAATACACCCGAGTATACCCGAATTCGCGGGACTAGCCGTGCTCGAATAAAGTGTGTCGCCAGTGTATATTGCGTCTGCAGCCCTTCTTGGGGGTGTCCCAACACCCCTGAAACTATGCAAAAGACAGAAAAACAAGGCGCACAACGCACATAGTGAAGTAAAATTAAAAATACAATTTACTCATAAAATAAGATAAGTTCTGCGTACATCAATATGGTTAAAAATGAGCAGTTGGTAATTGGGTATACCACACCAGTAGACAGATGCAAACAGCACTCCTCACTCGATCGCAGGGTGCAGGGGATTGGTTGTCATCTGATGGCAAGCTGGTGTTTGTAGATGCCGTCTCCCTCTCACTCAAGGCAATACGGTCTTTACTCCCAGATGATCCTGGAGCACCGATCCGCATCGGCGTGTAGCAGCCTCCACTGTTATCCGCATGTAAGCACGTTGGTCACGTGCCGTTTCTCCTCTGCGGAGCGCCCGATAATGACGTCACAGTCTGGTCGCACTCTCCTACGAACCGTCTGCAGGGGCTCAATGCGTGCAGTGTAGTGAAGGATACACGCCGCCTCTTGGAAAGGAGATTTCTGCACCGTGTCTTGCGGGAAACGGGGGGAACACTTGTATAGAGTGTTAGCACCAAACAAGAGGGTACTAGGAAGTGAGCAATGACACCCTCCAACGCGTTTCGTAACTCGTGGTTACTTCTTCAGGGAACGTATGCAGATGGGGGGGGGGTTTCACATATATATACACCCACTAATCTTCAATTAAAGTTCATGGTGTCAGATTGCTACTCAGGGAATTAAAGGTGCAGTGACTAGCTCATTATAAGACTGCAATACAATGGTGTCAAATGAAAAAATAAAACATCTAATACAATCTTTATACAATCAACAGTAAAATACAGTTTAATAAAGTTTAATAAAACGTGTTTTTAATCTAAAATCAATTGATCAAATAGTAAGTATCTGAAAAAGAAACACACGATTAGAGACATGTATATTCAGCAGCAGTTCAGCATAAAGAAACAAGAGCAGGGGAATACGCATCTAATACAAAGACCAGATATCTATATCTTCATTTAGCCCCTTAGGGGTTAGGGAGTTAAGTTGATAAATCCAGAATGTTTCTTGGTGTGAGAGACTCTTAATTCTATCTCCTCCCCTTCTTGCCCTAGGGACCACTTTGATACCTTTAAACATCAATTTTGACGGGTCCTTGTTATGGTGTGATGCAAAGTGGCGAGAAACACTGTGTTTCTCATAACCTGCCTTAATATTTCTTATATGCTCCTGTATCCTAATTTTTAGGCATCTTTTAGTGCGGCCTACATATTGCAGGCCGCAATCACAGTTGATCATGTAGACCACATGGGTCGAATTACAATTTATAAAGGAGTCAATATTGAAAATTTCATTCGTGGTAAAGGATTTAAAGGTTTTTCTCTCAGGATGTAGATATCTACAGATAGAACACTTCCCACATTGGAAGTTTCCTAAAGGTTTGTCACCAAGCCAGATTTTTGTAATGGGCTTTGTGCGGGCATAGCCCACATCACTAGGTGATAGTGCGTTTTTTAAATTTTTTGCCCTTCTATAAGTAAATTTTGGAAAATCAGATATATGGTTATTTAATACTGGATCGGAACTTAAAATGGCCCAATGTTTTCTTATTATGCTTTCAATTTTCTTGTTCATAGAGTTAAATGTGGTAATAAAAGGTATTTCCAACACATTACTTGGATCTCTGAGTATTTCTTTGTTTTTAGGTGTTAACATCAGCTGTCTATCCATCGATCGGACTGCATCGAGATCTCTAGTTAAACTAACACTAGAGTACCCTCTCTCCAAGAATTTATCAAATAACACTTTAGATTGTATCTCAAAATCTTGTTCCCCACTGCAATTCCGCTTAATGCGAATAAATTGGCCCTTGGGAATATTCATTATCCACGATTTTTTGTGGTTGCTGTTTGCCATTAGAATGTTATTGGCATCAATTTCTTTAAAATAAACTTTTGTTGAAACATTCCCATTGTCCAATGCTGTTAATTGAAGATCTAAATAATTGATAGTCTGTGGGTTCGATACATGTGTGAATATTAAATTCCTGTCATTGGTGTTCAGATAGGAAAGAAAGGAACAAATAGACATCTCATCTCCTTCCCATACACACAGAATATCGTCTATATAGCGACGCCAAAGAATAATTTGTTGGCTGTATGGGTTGTTGTTCCAAATGTTCTGTAATTCCCACTGACCCATATACAGGTTTGCGAAACTGGGGGCAAATCTAGTGCCCATCGCAGTTCCGCAAACCTGTAAAAAGAACTCTGTCAAAAACAAAAAATAATTATGGGTCAGTATGAAATCAATAGATTTCAAAATGAACTCTGTGTTGAGATGATGTAAAGTGCTATCTGCCTCCAGAAAAAATTTCACTGCCTGCAGTCCTTTGTCGTGTGGTATATGTGTGTAAAGTGCTTGGACATCACACGTGATCCATTTATATGTACTCTTCCACTCAAAATCTTGAAATTCAAGAAGAACTGAGGATGTATCTTTTAAATAAGAGGGTAATTGAGTTACATATATTTGGAGGAAGAAATCCACATACTGCGAAAGATTCGCAGTCAGGGAATCTATTCCTGAAATAATGGGACGGCCGGGTGGGTTGGAAATACATTTATGAACTTTGGGCAAATGATAAAACACTGGTATTGTGGGAGAAATATTAAACAAAAAGTCAAATTCCGCTTGTGTAATCACGGTGTCAAGGAGGGCTTGATCCAAAAGGTCCCTCAATAGGTTAGTGAACTCACTTGTAGGATCCTTATCCAGTACTTTATAAAAGGAAGCATCATAAAGGAGGCGGTGTGCCTCCATTTCGTAGTCTTTACGGTTTTGGAGCACCACACCGCCCCCTTTATCCGCCTGTCTTATAATAAGATCATTATTCTCCCTTAAACACTTTAGGGCTAGGTTCTCTTTTTGACTTAAATTATGTCTAAGATCTCCTGGTTTACAAGTTTGTACCAGTTTGGAGAAATCATCATGTACCATATTGAAAAAGGTATCAATATGGTGCCCTTTAGATTGTGCAGGGTAGAATCTAGACCTCTTCTTGAACTTAGTATGTCTACAAACCATATCATCTGTATTTAATTCTAGTGTTTCAGATGAGGGTTCCTTATCCTTCACTACTTGTGGATTATCATTTTCGTTTTTAATGAAATGTCGTTTGAGAGTTAAATTTCTCACAAACTTGTGGAGATCACTATATAGTTGAAAGCCATTTGGACTACTAGACCTCGAGAAATTCAGACCCCTATTTAGTACAGTTTTTTGATCATTGGTCAGAATCACCGTAGACAAATTAAAAATGCCTTTGTCTACGGGGATCCTAGACTTGAGTCTCTTCTCTTGGACTCTGGTTCCTGCTCTCGTTCCTCTTCTGGTAATGACCTTTTTATCTTTGATTTCCCTATAGGGCTGTTTCCATGATCCTGTTTCCTCTCCTTCCCCTTTTTTACTTCTTTTATCGGGGAGAATCTGCTCCTCAGCAATTCTAAAAAACGGGAACCGGATGGAGACTCTGTAGAGGATTTTCTATGGGAGACTTCCTTTTGTCTATTATCCTCCTTTCTTGGGCCTTGTCTATTATCTAAGGGTGGAGGTTTTTGTTGTTCATCTCTATTTTTATCAGAGTAATTCTGTCTGGAATTAGAACTATAGTCTGTGTGTTTATAGTTGTCCCTTCTATCATTTGATCTATTTCCATAATAATTCTTCTTTCTATTATTGGACCACCCACGTTTTTTGTGGGGTCCTCTTGTACCAGAACCTCTATTCCCAGAAGCATGTTGATCCCTTCTAGCACCATAATTGGGAATGTAGATTTTATCTATTACTCTGCCTCTCTCTCCCTTTTTAGCCCAGTCTCTCTCTTTACCAGAATCATAATCTGCTTTGTCTCTCATAAATTTATCGTGTTTATTTTTAGTTATCTCTTCGCCTGTGCTTTCTAGCTTAGCGAGTAATTCTACTTCAATCTTGGAACAATCTTTGTCTATTACTAAAGGTTCCATGATTTTAATCTCTTTCAGTAGTTCCTTCTCAATTATTAAAATTGACTTATTGCGTTCAAATATAATTAAACGCATTAGGTCTCTGGAACATTCATCTAGGATACTGTTCCATTCTTTCATAAAATGCTCATTCTCTTTCCCAAATGTAGGGGGCTTCTGTACTCTCAGACCTCTTGGAATCCTATTACAGTCTAAGTATTTCTGTAAAGTGGTTTTTTCAAGCCAAAATTTATTATCTTTCAACAAGAGATCCTCAAGTATCTTGAAGTGTCCTTCTATTGAAAGATCTAATTCCTCCCCTTCTGAGTGGTCTCTGGGTTTCTCGGTGAACAAACGATCAAATTGTTCTTGTCGTTTGTCCCTAAGATTGAGTAGACCCCACACCATATCGACAAATATTCACAGAATTAATAAGTGTAAAAAATGTTAATAAAGTGAATACACTAATATATAAGTGCAGCACCTAGAGACAAGTGACAGTGATAAAAGAATAGGTGATTCAGTGCGCAGCTAATAATTAGTGAAACACAGTAATGTTCAGTGCACAGTGATAGTATAATCAAAAAAAAATTCAACCTTAATTGTGGGAAGGTCACATATATTGCGTCTGCAGCCCTTCTTGGGGGTGTCCCAACACCCCTGAAACTATGCAAAAGACAGAAAAACAAGGCGCACAACGCACATAGTGAAGTAAAATTAAAAATACAATTTACTCATAAAATAAGATAAGTTCTGCGTACATCAATATGGTTAAAAATGAGCAGTTGGTAATTGGGTATACCACACCAGTAGACAGATGCAAACAGCACTCCTCACTCGATCGCAGGGTGCAGGGGATTGGTTGTCATCTGATGGCAAGCTGGTGTTTGTAGATGCCGTCTCCCTCTCACTCAAGGCAGGGCAGGTCTCAGTCTTTACTCCCAGATGATCCTGGAGCACCGATCCGCATCGGCGTGTAGCAGCCTCCACTGTTATCCGCATGTAAGCACGTTGGTCACGTGCCGTTTCTCCTCTACGGAGCGCCCGATAATGACGTCACAGTCTGGTCGCACTCTCCTACGAACCGTCTGCAGGGGCTCAATGCGTGCAGTGTAGTGAAGGATACACGCCGCCTCTTGGAAAGGAGATTTCTGCACCGTGTCTTGCGGGAAACGGGGGGAACACTTGTATAGAGTGTTAGCACCAAACAAGAGGGTACTAGGAAGTGAGCAATGACACCCTCCAACGCGTTTCGTAACTCGTGGTTACTTCTTCAGGGAACGTATGCAGATGGGGGGGGGGTTTCACATATATATACACCCACTAATCTTCAATTAAAGTTCATGGTGTCGTGAGAGGGAGACGGCATCTACAAACACCAGCTTGCCATCAGATGACAACCAATCCCCTGCACCCTGCGATCGAGTGAGGAGTGCTGTTTGCATCTGTCTACTGGTGTGGTATACCCAATTACCAACTGCTCATTTTTAACCATATTGATGTACGCAGAACTTATCTTATTTTATGAGTAAATTGTATTTTTAATTTTACTTCACTATGTCCCCAGTGGGCCTGGAACTCCAGCCCTGCAGTCGCTCCGGATGACAGAATAAATAGGCCCTTAATGGAGTCTGCTGGAATACAATCCGCTTCAGCTCAGCTAGGGGCCACCATGATGCAAGTAATTACCGCCTTACAAACTAAAGTCACTGAGCTTCAAGGTAAATTCATCGAGTTACAATGTGAGTTCTGTGACTTAGGTGTTGAACTGGTTACTCCCTTGACTCTGCAAGATCATATTGGGCATTTACATAGTCGGCTTGTTAACAGAGAAACTCAGCTGCAGAATTGACGTACTTCACAACTAATCCCCACTGCAGCACCAGTTGCACTCGTCCAAGCAGCATGCCATCTTCCTCTTCCAGACAAATTCAGTGGTGACCGGCACCTGTTCAGAGGATCCCTAAATAAGTATAGATTTCATTTCCAATTGATGCCCTCTGTCTATACTACTGACACTGCATAAATAGGACTGATCATCTCCTTATTAAAGGATGAGACCCTCTCATCCTTTTACACACTACAAAATCACAATAAAGTGCAAAAAAGTGCTACACACTGCCAAAAAGGCAACAACAGAAAAAATGAACACAATCCAAAAATCAAGGGGGCTGCTATGTCTCGGGCACGTAGCCTTCTTGGTCCATTCCCTCATATGAGGTGTACTTCCCTTCAGGAGAAAAAAAGGAGTCCCGTAGCTACAATTTAACTTGTGAGTACTTAGTTTGTAGGAAGGTGATATAGAAAAGATCTAAAGATCATCTTATCTGCTGCTCTGCAATGCATCACCACACCTATGGCATGCTGGATGGTGCGGTGATGCGTTGCAGAGAAGCAGATAAAATAATCCACCATATCAATAGCTATGACAAACACTGATAATTATCAAAGTTAATGCACTATCGTGGCACTCTCTTTTTCGTCTCCATATACATATATTCATGGTGTCACTCCATCCAGCAGTAACGAATGTCTAACAGCAGAGTTGACCCTCAACGGCAGAGCCGCTATCCAAAATACACCCTTCTGGACAGTTTGATTTGCCTGAGAATTAAAATCTTGCATTAACTGTCCTAGCACCATATAAGACCTTTCCCAAAGGTTTTCACAATCTGGTTTCCCAAGAAAACAAGTTAGACTTTTTAGGCAGCATATGGACTTAAGTGGAATTGGACAAATTGAATCGTAATTTTATATTGTTTGATTAATTGTATATATGTGCACACTTCAATCATGAGCACCACTTATAGATACACAATTTTAACTAGCGCTTTCTACACTAATTTTCACCCAATTAGTAAGATCACATCTTGAATATGGAGTACAGTTTTGGGCACCACATCATAAAAAAGACATTATGGAACTAGAAAAATGCAGAGAAGAGTAGCCAAATTATTAAAGGAGCTGGAAAATCTGACAGACTAGCTAAATTATATTTGTTTACATTAAGAAAGAAGCGTCTAAGAGGAGATATGATAGCTCTATACAAATATATTTGTGGACAATACAAGGAACATTCAAAAGAACTATTCATCCTAAGGGCAGTGCAAACAACACCGTGTCATAACTTAAGGATGGAGAAAAGGAGATTCCATAAACAACAAAAGAAAGGGCTCTTTACGGTAAGGGCAGTTCAAATGTGGAATTCATTACTGGGACGGTGAGGGGGTAACCAGGCTCAATAATAAAGGTCAAAACCACTTGGTTACCCCTGATCCATATGTAAAGGTTCTAGAGTGTCAGCTCTTGTACCCAACTGTTGTGTATGCATCACTGAGACTGTATAGAAATGATGTGACAATTCAGTATTTTGTGTTCTTACCTTTCCCGGGGTGCTGGAAGAGGAGCTTGCGAGGTCGTGAGTTTGAAGGTGGGTTTTGCGGAGAAACTTCAATCAGATTGTTGCTATGTAGCGGGGTTCCTGAGTTATGGGACACCCCAGAGATGTACCCGGGAATCGGTAAGATTCTCGGGCACATTGAAACACAGTGCTCCGCCAAAATCCTAAACTGGAAACGTTCTTGCGACTCACCTCCATGGTTCCCTGCTTCAGCACAAACTGGAAGAGTAAGAAGGGTATGGGGGGATCAAGGTATCCCCAGAATGGTCCTGGGGTCCCTAGCATAAGGTGGGATGCCCAGACCATGCCCAGTCACCCTGAATGCTGGTATAGGGGTTCAGGGGGTGCTCCAGCTTTGTCCAAAAGATGCAAGGGAATTTATTGTGTAAAAACAGTTTAAGTCATGGTTGTGTAGTGTGCCAGGGATAAGGCTGGTAAGAGAGGGAACATATATTCTTATTCTATCCCTGACACCAGACCAGAAGACTTATACCAGTTAACACACAAAGACACATAAGCAGAGAGAATTGTATTAAAGGTTTTATTTAATAAATGTGAATGCTTGTAACATTGTATATGTGGCTGTGGGATTCCAAGTCTGTGGTTCTGAGAGACCAGGTGGCTAACAAACTTGGCGCCATTGAGTCTACTCAAGACCCAGAGTTGAAAGTCTCAGGGAAGCCAAGGTGTTAGAACAGGAGGAGTACTGTAGTTATACCTGAGTACCTCCGTCCTGGGCTAACAAAGGGCTATCCGGTGACCATTTGCCCTTCCCCAGACTCTGCGGAGCCTTGACAGCTAATAGGCAGAGGTGCAAGGTTGGCGCATGTCCCTTAGCAGAATCCAAATCGGTGCCTAACTGGCTTCAGAGTACCGGCAAATCGGTGATTGGCTAGCAGGAGAATTCCCACACGCTGATTGGTTGTAGTGGTTTCTGAATGGGACTCTAAAACCTATAAGAAACCTTGCAGCCAATCAGGACCTCAGATTCCAAGCGCCAAACCATCAGTGGCAAATTCAAACATACTCTGTAAGGAATAGACACGAGCCAGCTTCCAAGATTTTGACTCAAGAAATGTTCTAAGTCCCGCTTTTTGTGGACGTAGCGGCCGCGGCTGGGATTGCATGCCGAATTGCATTCCAGGACTTTCGTGAGTATCTCCCAGTCTTTTGAAAGGGCTCTTACAGAGGTTGTTTGTTAACCTTTCATTTTAAAGAAGATTTATTTCGTTAGCCCCATTACCAGTAAGTGTGTTTTCAGTGTAAATTGTGTTACTTTGTGTGTATGTCAAATGATGGAATAAATGACAATTTATTTTACTGCTGGGTCTTGCTCAATCATTTGATCCCGGTAGGAAAAGGTGTTAATAACCCTGGTCTCCCGTGACAATTACCCGTGGGAACTATGATGGCAGATACAATAGATTTGTTCAAAAAAATGTTGGACATCTTTTTAGAAAGGAAATGTATTCAGGGATATACCAAATAAGTATACATGGGAAGGATGTTGCTCCATGGTGAAATCTGATTGCCAATATTTGGAGGTAGGATAGAATTTATTTTTCCCCTTATGAGATATCATTAAATGATATTTCACTGGAGGTTTTTGTTTGCCTTCTAGATCAAAATACTGTAAAAACAAATATAGGATAAAGTATCTGTCGTCTAATGCAGGGGGGCGCAAACTTTTTTCCATGCGCCCCCCTGCCGGCTGTCCCCTCACTCCCGCGCCCCCCCCCAACCCCAACTTACCCGCGCTCCGGCGTAATGACATCACGTTGCCATAGCAACGTGACGTCACATGACCTCGCAGCGTCATTTTGCCGCCGCGTTGCCATGGCGAAACAGGGAGGAAGCCGCCGGAGCCACAGTAAGTTAGTTTTACAGAGGCCATGCAGCT
The DNA here is from genome assembly GCF_040206685.1 of Ascaphus truei. NCBI lineage: Eukaryota > Metazoa > Chordata > Amphibia > Anura > Ascaphidae > Ascaphus > Ascaphus truei. The sequence goes on along the minus strand of NC_134484.1, from coordinate 115,575,465 downwards.
CCCCCGGCACTTAATTTAAGTGCCTTCAGGAAGCGCGCGGGGCCTCTGTAAACCCCCGCGTCCCCCGTCGGCAGTCTCGCGCCCCCCTTGGGGGTCGCGCCCCACAGTTTGCGCACCGCTGGTCTAATGTTTGCATAGTTCATGCTTGGTGTGGAGGAAGCTTATCTGCATTTCTTTTTATTATATCTTTTTGGTATTACATTGTCACTTCATTATATAGTAAAAACATATGTTTATCAACATTAAAATAAAGGTGATTAAAAATAGACAAATTATGGACACACACTATAGATCCTATGTCGGGTGAAATGTGGCACCCTGGATCATTAATATGCAAATAAAGGTCAATTGAGATTTATTAAATCAATTGACTCATAGATAGTACATTTACTTAATTGTAAGAGATGCAGTGTCTGCGGGTAGTGGAAGCCAGGTATCTTCAGCAAGCTTAGTCAGTTGGCAGTTAGATGCACACTTGTTAGGAAATTATGTTTGCTTTATTAGTCCACAGGTATGCGTGCCAGCTGTCAGCTTGAAATAGCTAGTTCACCTAAGCTTGAAGGATAGACTGTCTGACCGCAGCACTCTGTGCACGCTGCTGCAAGCTGTGGTTCCTGCTCCTGCCCCAGGGAAAGTGTATCCGCTACTTAAAACAGCTACATTGTACAGTATCCTCCACTAGTGTCTAAAGCATTGTGGTGCCTTCAATCATTTAGCACTGCAGTAATAGATTTACATAGGATTAGAAAATTGCTGTATATTTGACCCAGTTTAACTAATTGTTCTATGCAATATTGAATACTGACAACATGATGATTGTTTATTCTAATTAATCTAACTAAAGAGAGCATACACCGCTCAACAAAAAATATACTTTCCAAAATTGCAGGAATTAATCTAAATGTAACATTCTGACTTGCAATGGATTTTTTTTACATTTTGATAAATAATGCACTATTTTTCAAAGAGACTTTTTGTTTGGATATGAGTTCTTTTTAAAAAGAAGCTAAGCAGATAGGTACAATAAAATGTGGTTATTATCGATCATTTTTCCTAAGTACCAAAAGTCAGGGGACATATGAAAAGCAATTAATACTTTCTTTTATTTTACAGTATTTCATCATTCTTTCATTGTTCCCACTTTCACATTTCATTTTCTTCCAAACATATCCTGTATTCTTTTTTTCTTTTTTATCTTGCAAATGCTACGTCAGCTGTTAAAGTCACGATTTCAACTTGCATTACTTGAAATCAGTGCCCAATATTCAAAATGCAGTATTAATTTAAAGCAAATAACATAACGTTTAACGGGTTTTATTCCAATAAAAAAACCATGACTTTTTAAACGCCATTTATTCTAAAGGATTTGCAAATCAGCCTTTATGATATTCAACCCTTATTCATTAAGATTGTTAAGTTAAAGCTGTGAAGCATTATTAGTCATACCTAACTCTGGTTTTGCTCTAATCCAACCCCTTAAATAGGAATTTTGCTGGAGAGGGAAGGAGGATGAAGTGATAGGGAAGGGGAAATCATTTGAATATATTTTATATAATTAAATAAGTATGTTTCCCAGGTGTACTGTTTTTGTTATGCTTTGCTATGTTATAACAGGCTGCTAACAGTGAGTTGTTTTGCCAGAAGAAAATACTTTTTTAAGCTGTATATTCAGACTCAGTAAAACATGTAGTGACTCTCTCTTTAAGAAAGTCACTGATAGTGACATCTAGTGTCTTCTACAATATGTTACTCCCCCTTCTTATAAAGAATAGTAAACATCTAAATGAAACAATATAGTTACATACTGTAAAAAATTTACATTGTTAGCTCAAACTACGTTATAATGGATTTCCAATTATAAATCTAGATATTTTCTTGAATCTCGTGTTGAAACCTCAAATGGAATCCTGCATACTTTTTTAGTCCAATAAAAGCAAGTTTATTGCATCTTGAAAAATATAATTCCAAGCTACAAAATAGCCACATTTCAGGTGTTATTTGTCCAAAATGTAATGCGTCTTGTAGCTCGAAAAGCTTTACAAAATAAGCAGATGACAGAACTCCTTTGGAAAAGTGGGTGCGAGTCAGTAATGTCAATGCTGACGTGTCATCATTTTAACTAAAATATGTGGATCATGTGCGTATAGTCAGGCACAATGATGTCACAGGCCTAGAGCTGGCTCACCCTCAGTCACTAGACAACGGGACGTTGAACTCTTATGAATCGTATTTCGAAGTCTCATAATGTCTCAAACAAGGACTAAACACAGTAAGAAAAGCAATATAAATATACAGTAATATACTATATACAGATGATACTATGGAGAATAAAGACAAAAAAACAGCGCACAACGCTCATAGTGTAATAAAGTTTATTAACAAAAAATTCGTTCAGAAAAAGGGGTAAGTATTCTGCGTACATCAAAACAAATCTTTAAAAGCATATCATGTAATAAGACATGTGTTACCTATCCTGGAACCGGATCAATTAGGATACTCTCATCATCTGGTCTCCCGATGGAAATCTTCAAAGGATATATCCCTCTCTGTGGTAGGTGGCCCCACATCAGCGGGCACAAAGGATCCAACTTAGAGTGGGTAAAAGTTGAGCGTCTTCCGTAAGGTCTTCCTCCCTTTGAACAGGAGCAAGTCTTCTCTGGCGTCAGAGATCCAGCAGTATCGCCCTCACTACTGTCCGCACTCCACCTCGTGGCATCACTAGCAGCGTGACCCGGTGGTGTACGTTAGGCAGATATGTGAGGCAGCTACAAGTAACAGTCCCGGTCAGGGAAACAGCCAGGGAATACCCAACTTCAGCCCAAACTAGAGCACTGATAGTACACAGCACCGAATAGTGACGTAACTGCGCAGATGCCACAAATTGAAGCAACCGTAGATAAGGCCTCAGTAAGGGTACTAGAAGTGAGTGAAACGGCAAGTAACATCAATAAAAACCTCCTACGTGTTTCGCAGTTAAAAACACTACTTCGTCAGGGAGTAATTAGTGCAAAGTGCTCGTGTGAAATAAATACCCACTCACCCTCACGAATTGGGCAGACAGAGGGGGTGTGCCCATCCAATCCAAGTCGAGCAAGGGGCTACAGCACAGCTGTCAGCATAATTACAGCCATATAGAAGCAACATATAATACACATACTGTAGCGGCAGAGTTTATTCTTACATTTGCTCGTAATGGCCGGGGCTTTGTTCGGCTGGCGCCCGGCTGGCGCCAAACGGAGCCGCGAGCGAGCCGCGCTTCCCCCTTACCTGCTTCCTCTGCAGGCCTTCGGGGATGCCGGGGAACCCTGGAACGTGTGACCGGCACCACAGTGACGCGCGGCACGCGCCAGGGAAACCCCAAATGAGCCGCCGTCTGAACGAAAATTTCCCCACACCGCGGTGGCGGCCGCTTTAGAATAAAGCGTGCCGCCACTGTACATCATTCAAATATACAGGCAATTTTATACACAGAATATTAAAAATTACGCAGAAATGACACAAAGAGAACATGCTGAAATAAAAGATACATATGTTAAATGTGTGTTACATATAGACATATAATAGTGGAATAAAAACCGACCTATTGGAATAAATCAATAGTATGTAGGGAGAGAACATGATAAAACAATGAGAACAAAGCATAAGAATAAACCGTAAAAACAGCAGAAAACATGGCATGAGGATGTCTCAAAACATTAAAAGCAAATAATGCTCAAAAGTGTAGAAAACTGACATATTTAGAGGGGGAGTACAGAAGAAAGTAAAAAACAAGGACTAATGATTCCTGAATGGTCCATTTAAAGAGATAGGCCTCTATTAATTGAATCAGTATAGGGATCAAACATTTAGGTCCTCACTAAGTCCTTTAGGGGTTAGGGTGTCCAATCTGTGAATCCAAGAGGACTCTTTAGTTGAAAGATCTTTAATTATGCCTCCCCCTTCTGTTCCGAGGCACAAACTGGAAACCTTTAAATGTTAAAGAAAAGGATCTTTATTAAGGTACAACATATATAGTAGTGCCATGATAAGCAATATTTTTCAAAGCCAATTTTTATATTTCTTATATGTTCAGACCTCATCAGACGTACTTTTTGGTGTCCTAATATGCTTAAAGATACCGAAGAGTTCATCAAATCTTGCTCCATTTGTGCCCAAAATAAAACCTCTCACAGCATACCTTTCGTCTTCCAAGTCCTTTGCTCATACCGGATCGTCCCTGGAGTCATTTATCAATTGTCAGGACGAGCTCACCACAAACGAGGCGGGACCGCGGTGCTGAGTTGGGATAGGATATAACGCCACCCACAGCCACGAGGGCACGTCTTGAGAGTAGAGTGGTCTGGGAGTCCGAGTCGGGGCAGGAGAGGTACGGATGGTAGAGGGTGCTGTTAGCCAAGTCCGGGGTTAGAGAGAGAGACGTAATCGTTTACCGTTTGCCGGGTTCAGGGTGCCAGAGGTGCGGAGAGACGTATTGCCGTATGCCGAGTTCGAGAAGCCAGAGGTGCGGAGAGACGTATTGCCGTATGCCAAGTTTGGGATGCCAGAGGTGCGGATAGTCATAGAGGAAGCCGGTTCGGTACACGAGGAAGACTGCAAAACAAGACAGGACAAGACAGGACTAGGGAGGCAGAAAGTGATGAGAACAACTGGTTCTATGCTCAGCCGATGAGTCAGTGAACCTGCCAGGTATATATAGGTGAGAGGATCCAATGGCAGCGTAGCCAGGTGGGGATGTGTAGATGGGCCAGGCTGTGATAGGGATAGGTCCAGAAGGGCTCCTGGAGGAGGAGCTATAGAGCCCAGTAATAAGGCTGCATTTGATTGCAGCAATGGAAATGGGTAATATTCCTTTAAGAGGCTGGTGCGCCTCCGTGTGGCCGCGCCTCCGTGTGGCCGCGCCTCCGTGTGGCTGCGCCTGCGGATGCATGAGCGGGCACGCACCCAGACCCGAGAGCAGAAGAGGAGGACTGACGTGCGCGCGCGCGCACAGAGGAAACGGAGCTCGGCGTCCTGGAGGAGGGATCCGTGTGAGGCGCGGGAAGCCCTGGCAGAGCTGCAGGTAAGTGGGGAGCACGCCGAGAGCGGCGTGACTCCCCGTTCATTACATCAATGGATTTAATTGTGGAATTGCCTATTTCCAGAGGAATGAACACTATTCTTGTTATTGTCGATAGATTTTCTAAGCAGGCACATGTTATACCTCAAGAGTCTTCCCAACTCCGCAACATTGGCAGATATTCTTGTTAAAGAAATCTTCTGGATTCACGGAGTACCATTGTCTATAGTGTCCGATCGCAGATCGCAATTTATTTCTAAATTTTGGCATGCGTTTGCTCAAAGGCTGGATATTGCACTTAATTTTTCTTCTGGGTATCATCCCCAAACTAATGGACAAACTAAGAGGACGAACAAGTCCCCAGAACAGTATCTCAGATGTTTTATCTCAGACACACATGACGACCGGGTAGAGCTCCTTCCATGGGAAGAATTCGCCCATAACTCCTTAAAAAACGAGTCTACCCAAGAGTGTGTTTTGTTACCCAAGAGTCTCCATTCTTTATTAATTACGGGTTTCATCCTTCCTATCTCTTATTTTTCTTCTGGAATCCCAGCAGCAGATTTAAGGGTAAATTCTTTACAAGATTCTTGGAAAAAGATTCATAAAACTCTCCAAGAGGCTGTCCTTAGACAAAAATCTCAGGCAGACCGTCATCGTCGTAAGGCTCCCAACTTCAAACCAGGAGACAGGGTGTGGCTCTCTTCCAGAAACATCAGGTTGAAGACACAAACCCTCAAGTTGCCCCCAAGATTCCTGGGCCCATTAACGATACTGCAAAAAGTTAATCCTGTGGCATACCGCTTACAGCTTCCTCCCTCTATGAAAATTCCAGCTGTATTCCATGTTTCTCTTTTGAAACCGTTTTTTCAAAGTTCCAGTTTCCCTGATGTTTCTCCTATGTCTGCACCAGTAATCGTACAAGGACAAGAAGAGTATGAAATTAGCTCTTTAATAAGTTCAAGAAGATCAGTCCAATATCTTGTTCATTGGAAGGGGTTTGGACCAAAAGAACGGTCCTGGATACCCCATCACCAGGTTCATGCTCCTAGGTTGTTGAGGCGGTTCCATGCCAGGTATCCGCACAAGCAATTTTGGAGTTGTCCTGAGGCCGCTCCTCAAGGAGGGGGGGATACTGTAAGGAATCGGGGAACACTGTCAGGACGTGCTCACCACAAACGAGACGGGACCGCGGTGCTGAGGTGGGATACGATATAACGCCACCCACAGCCACGAGGGCACGTCTTGAGAGTAGAGTGGTCTGGGAGTCCGGATCGGGGCAGGAGAGGTACGGATGATAGAGGGTGCTGTTTGCCAAGTCTGGGGTTAGAGAGAAGGACATAATCGTTTACCATTTGCCGGGTTCGGGATGCCAGAGGTGCGGAGAGTCGTGTTGCCGTATGCCGAGTTCGGGATGCCAGAGGTGCGGATAGTCGTAGCGGAAGCCGGTTCGGTACACAAGGAAGACTGCAAAACAAGACAGGACAAGACAGGACTAGGGAGGCAGAGAGTGATGAGAACAACTGGTTCTATGCTCAGCCAACGAGTCAGTGACACTGTAGGGTATATATAGGAGAGAGGGTCCAAAGCAGCGCAGCAAGGTGGGGGTGTGTGGAAGGGCCAGGCTACGGCAGGGATAGGTCCAGCATGAGTCCCAGGGGAGGAGCCATAAAGCCCAGTAGTAAGACTGCATTTGATTGCAGCAATAGTTTGAGGTGCTGTGCCTTTAAGGGGTTGGTGCGGCTCCGTGTGGCCGCGCCTCAGTGTAGCTGCACTTACGGGCGCGTGACCAGGCATACCCGCCGGCCCAACAGTTGAAGAAGAGCATTGGCGTGCGCGCCCACGTGGAGCTGCGATCGGCGTTCTGGATAGAGGCTGCCTGCGTGCCCCGGGAGGACCCGGCGGAGCTGCAGGTGAGTGGGGAGCACGCCGAGGGTGGCGTGACTCCCAGACCCTTACAGTACCCCCCCCTTCAGGGGCGACCTCCGGGTGTCCATGACATGGCTTGGAGGGATTCTTATGATGGAAAGTCTGGACGAGTCGAGGCGCGTGGAGATCCCGGTTGGGAATCCAGGAACGTTCCTCTGGTCCAAACCCCCTCCAGTGGACCAGGTATTGTACTCCACCTCTGGAAATCCTAGAATCCAGGACATACTGAACCTCGTACTCCTGTTGACCTTGGATCAGAAGAGTAAGTGGAGGAGACGTGGTCTTAGAAAAGCGAGGACTCTGGAATGCTGGTTTAAGCAAAGATACATGAAAGACTGAAGGGATCTTCATCGAGGGTGGAAGGCGCAGGCGATAAGCCACAGGATTAATCCTCCTGACCACAGGAAAGGGACCGAGGAACTTGGGTGCTAGCTTCATGGTAGGAACCTTTAGTCGGATATTCCTGGAAGAAAGCCAAACTCTGTCTCCTGGGACGAATTCCGGGACCGGGCTTCGAAGGCGGTCTGCCTGGAGTTTCTGTCTCCCTGTGGCCACCCTTAAGTTCTCCTGAATCCTCGTCCTTAAGTCTTTCAGCCGGGAGATGCGCTTGTCAACCGCTGGTACTCCTGAGGATAGAGGGGAGAAGGTTAGACGGGAAGGATGAAAGCCACAATTTATGAAGAAGGGAGATTCTTGAGTGGAGTCATTGCGAAGGGAGTTAAGAGCAAACTCAGCCCAAGGGAGAAGATCCACCCAATCATCCTGTGTATCCGTTATAAAACACCGAAGGTATTGTTCCAGGTTTTGGTTGGCCCTCTCCGTCTGCCCATTGGTCTGGGATGGTATCCCGAGGAGAATTGAAGTGAAATACCCAATTTTCGGGAAAAGGCTCGCCAAAATCTTGGCACAAATTGGGACCCACGATCAGAGACGATGGTTGAAGGCACTCCGTGAAGACGAAAAATCTCCTGGATGAATACATCCGCAAGCCTGGAGGAATTTGGAAGACCCCTCAAGGGGACAAGGTAAGTCTGTTTGGAAAAATGATTGATTACCACAAGAATCGTATTCTTCCCTTTGGAGTCTGGGAGCTCTACAATGAAGTCCATAGAAATATGGTTCCAGGGATGGTCTGGAATGGGTAAGGGAAGAAGAAGGCCTGCTGGTCTGACCCTGGGTACTTTGTTGCGAGCGCAAGTGCCACACACTTTAACAAACTACTCCACATCCTTAGCCCTCTCTGGCCACCAGAAGGTACGTTGAACAAGGTCGTTGGTTTTCCGTATCCCTGGATGTCCTGCCGATTTAGAGGAATGGCACCACTCGAGAACCCTTTTGCGGTGTTGGGGTGCCGTGTAGAGTCTTCCCTCCGGAACCTTGAGCCCCATCGGAGCTTGTGATTGCTCGGATTGAATCTGGTCCATAATATCAAAGGACTTGGCGGACAGAATACATCTAGAGGGAATAATCGTCTCTAGCTGTTCTTCAGACTTGTCCTCTGCAAGGAACTGTCGAGACAGAGCATCCGCCTTTAGATTTTTGGAGCCAGGAATAAAGGAGATGAGAAAATTGAATCGTGAAAAAAATAGTGCCCAGCGGGCTTGTCGAGAGCTCAAACGACACAAATAGAGAAGGTTCTTATGGTCTGTGAGTATAGTTATAGGTGTCTCTGTACCTTCTAAGAAGTGTCTCCACTCTTCTAATGCCAACTTGATTGCCAAAAGCTCCCAGTTCCCGACATCGTAATTCTGTTCTGCGGACGAGAATTTCTTCGAGAAGAATGCACATGGGTGTAGTCTGGCTAAGGGAGAGATCCTTTGGGATAAGACAGCTCCAGCCCCGATGTCAGAGGCATCTACCTCCAAGGTAAATGGAAGTTTAGGGTCTGGGTGGGTGAGGATAGGGGCAGACACAAAAGCCTTCTTCAGAAGATTAAATGCCCGTATGGCGGTCTCAGACCATGATGAAGGATCTGCACCCTTCTTCGTGAGAGCAGTTATGGTAGATACCGTAGAAGAAAAATTGCGAATGAAGCGTCGATAATAGTTTGCAAAACCTAGAAAGCATTGCACGACTTTGAGAGTGGTCGGACAGGGCCAGTCCAAAATAGCCTTAAGTTTTTCTGGATCCATATTGAATCCGGAGTCAGAGATAATGTATCCCAAAAATGCCACAGACTTGAGATGTAACTGACATTTCTCCAATTTCGCAAAGAGATGTTTCTCCTGGAGGCGTAACAGCACCTGTTGAACATGTTTGATATGTTCGTGAGGGGATTTAGAAAAGATTAGGATGTCATCTAGGTAGACGATAAGAAATTTGCTAAGAATGTCCCGAAAAATCTCATTGATGAAATCCTGGAAAACTGCTGGTGCGTTGCACAGACCGAACGGCATGACCAGGTATTCATAGTGGCTGTCATGGGTGTTAAAAGCAGTCTTCCACTCGTCCCCCTCACGTATCCTTACTAAATTGTAGGCACCTCTTAAATCCAATTTGGAAAAGATAGTTTCTCCCTGAAGACGGTCGAAGAGTTCCGGTATCAAGGGCAGTGGGTAGCGGTTCTTGCGTGTGATGTTATTCAAACCCCGGTAGTCTATGCATGGACGAAGAGAACCGTCCTTCTTTTTGATGAAAAAGAAGCCTGCTCCGACTGGAGAGGAAGACTTTCGGGTGAAACCTCTCTCTAAATTCTCTGCAATGTAAGTGTTAATGGCTTTAGTCTCTGGGAGAGAGAGAGGATAGGATCATCCTATGGGAAGAGGTGCCCCGGGTAGTAGGTCAATAGGACAGTCGAAAGAACGGTGCGGGGGTAGAACCTCAGAACGTGCTTTGTCGAACACATCACGGAATCCCCAATACACAGAAGGTAGGGAGTCAACCTTCTCTGGCCCCTGCCAGAGAACTCACCCTCTGGCCTGTCTAGACAACCCACCAATCTTCTGGAAAATCCTGGTACATGTCTTGGCACAAGGAGCACCCCACTGGATGGGTTCCCGATCCGTTAAGTCGATGCGAGGATTATGGAGTTGAAGCCAAGGAAGACCCAAAATCAGCTCAACAGAGGGAGTGTGGATAACATCGAGGGTAATGATCTCCATATGAACGTTGATGCACTGCAGTAGGAGAGGCACCGTCTGTAGCGTGATGAATGCCGGCTGTAGAGGTCGACCGTCAATGGCCTCCAGACCTACTGACGTCTTCTTACTGATAAATGGAATATTGTTCCGTCTAGCAAAAGTCTCATCGATGAAATTGCCTGCAGAACCGGAGTCAATGAACGCCCGTGCTTGAGTGTGAAACCCCTCTCCAGACAGTGTTATTGGCAACATTATCCTGGTGGGAAGGACATCCTTGATGATGGAGAAAGTGTCAGTATTCCCAACGAAACTCTCCAGGATTTCATTGGGAGTTGGCGTTTCCCGGCTTTTGGGGACACTGGGGTACTATGTGACCGGAATTGCCACAGTACATGCAGAGACCGGCATTGCGCCGACGTTGTTTCTCGGCAGCAGACAGCTTGTTACCTCCCAACTGCATTGGTTCCGGGGCGTCCCCGGAAGGGGGTGTAGGAGCCATGAACGATGGAGCAAGATGACTTGAAACTCGTTGACGGTAACGAGAATGTTCAGTTCTCCGCTCCTGCAGACGGTGGTCCACTCGAACGCACAGACCGATCAAATCCTCTAGGTCAGTGGGACGTTCCCGCGCTGCAAGCTCATCCTTTAGGGATTCAGACAGACCTTGCCAAAACGCTGAAGATAGTGCTTCATTATTCCATCCCGTCTCAGCAGCAAGTGTGCGGAACTCCACAGCGTACCGGGCGACGGGTCGATCTCCCTGGGTTATGTGATGAAGAGAAGATGCTGCGGTTAATTGCCGTGCAGGGGTGTCGAAGACTCTTTGGAACTCCTCGACGAAGAGATCGATGTCCTGTGTGAGAGGACCTTGTTGTTCCCAGATGGGAGAAGCCCATGCCAGCGCCTCGTCGATGAGAAGAGCCACGATATAGCCGACCCTGGAGACAGAAGAGACAAAACGAGAGGGCGAGAGTCGAAATTGGATGAGGCATTGGTTAAGGAAGCCCCTACATCCTTGGGGATCCCCAGCATAGTGTTTGGGAGCCGGAATACGAGGTTCCAAAGCAACCGGAGGTGCTGGAAAGGCGGTTGCGGAGGCTGTGGAACCACGGGTGAAGGTTCTCAACTGAGAGCTCGGACTTGAACGGTAAGGGAATGAAGGCTTTGCTGTAATGTATCCATTCGCCTATCAGCTTGTTCCAGATACACTGGCGACACACTTTATTCGAGCTTGGCTAGTCCCACGAATTCGGGTATACCCGGGTGTATTGAGGTTTGTGACTGTTTTCTGCCCGAGTGCATTGAGTTATTTTCCAAGCAGGGATTGAAGCATTTTATTCCTGCTGGCTGCAATACTGCACAGTATATATATATATACTGCATTACAATTCATGAATTTATGCCATCTGGTAGACACGCGAAGCATTGCAGCCTATTAAATCCTAATCATTATCATTTAACAGATCAGCCGCCCATCAGCCAGGCATGAACCCAGGCTGGGAAGGCAAATGCAACGGGGCTTGTCAGAGGTGAGGAGCGGCGCATTCCAGGTATCTGCCAGGTACATACCGGGTATTTGCTCGAATAAAGTGTGTCGGTGCAGTAAGTCTCTAGCCTGGTGAAGAGATTTGTATGGGCATTTAAAGTACGCTCCACCTCAGCGGGGTCCATGTTTGTAGGGCTGAGCATAATGTCAGGACGTGCTCACCACAAACGAGACGGGACCGCGGTGCTGAGGTGGGATAGGATATAACGCCACCCACAGCCACGAGGGCACGTCTTGAGAGTAGAGTGGTCTGGGAGTCCGGATCGGGGCAGGAGAGGTACGGATGATAGAGGGTGCTGTTTGCCAAGTCCGGGGTTAGAGAGAAGGACGTAATTGTTTACTGTTTGCCCGGTTCGGGATGCCAGAGGTGCAGAACCTCGTGTTGCCGTATGCCGAGTTCGGGATGCCAGTGGTGCGGATAGTCGTAGCGGAAGCCAGTTCGGTACACGAGGAAGACTGCAAAACAAGACAGGACAAGACAGGACTAGGGAGGCAGAGAGTGATGAGAACAACTGGTTCTATGCTCAGCCAACGAGTCAGTGACACTGTAGGGTATATATAGGAGAGAGGGTCCAATAGCAGCGCAGCAAGCTGGGGGTGTGTGGAAGGGCCAGGCTACGGCAGGGATAGGTCCAGCATGAGTCCCAGGGGAGGAGCCATAAAGCCCAGTAGTAAGACTGCATTTGATTGCAGCAATAGTTTGAAGTGCTGTGCCTTTAAGGGGTTGGTGCGGCTCCGTGTGGCCACGCCTCCGTGTAGCTGCGCTTGCGGGCGCATGACCGGGCATATCCCCGGCCAACAGTTGAAGAAGAGCATTGGCGTGCGCGTGCGCGCATACGTGGAGCTGTGATCGGCGTTCTGGAGAGAGGCTGCCTGCGTGCCGCGGGAGGACCCGGCGGAGCTGCAGGTGAGTGGGGAGCACGCCGAGGGCAGCGTGACTCCCAGACACTTACAAACATGTCCCCTGCGACGTGTTCCCTGCTTACCTATTGCTCCACTCAACTCCGCACTGCTTACAGTGCGTGCATGCACACGGAGGCTTTCTGCAAACATCACGGAGCTTGGTCCTGCCTCCCGCTCGCATCACGCATGAGTGGCGCGCTCACGTGACGTTCGTGCACCGCTCCCAGCTGCGTGGCAACATTCCTATCACTGCAAACACTGCCCACCTGTCTCCTGCATCCTCTGTCCAATCCCTGCTCCCACAGGGGCCGCGCCACCGCTCCTTCCCTGACCATGGCTATTGGACACTCTACCACCCACCAGCTCAAACCCCTGACCACGGCACAATGGAGATCCACTACGCTGCTGGCTCCGCACCCTCGATCTCGGCAATTATCTGGACTAACCCACTCTCTCCAACCCAGACCTGACTACGTTGACAATCCGCTTTCCAGGCGCGCCCCTGCTGCTGTGGGTGCACAGTCCTATACTTTCCCACCTCAGTAGGGACCGTGGTCCTGCATTGTTTGTGGTGAGCGCAAGAGTTACAGTTATGCAGGAAAACCTGTGTGGAGAGCTTTAGCCCAGCACAGAGCAGGTTAATTCAGAGAAGACTGTCCTAATTTACCTGCTCAGCTGGATCATTTGCTCCTTTAAAAAGCCCACAGAATTCACAGCAGAAGAGATCTCTAGTCCAGGCAGACACCATAGACTGCTGAAGGAGTCACAGGGAACTGAATTTCTCTGGCCTGGAAGTAACTGGATCCTGGACCACTCAGGAGAGAACCCCTGCACCAGGACTTGCAGAACCCTAAACCAGCAGAAGATAACTATTTCCACTTTGTTGCCTAGTTTTGATGTTGGAAAGGGGCCTAGCCTTCCAACCCGTAGATAGGGTGTATAGGGATGTATAGTGAGTGCTCCTAACAGGAGATAGGCTATTTGTTTTTAGTGTTCTGTTAACTCTGTCAATAAGCTGTTTGTTTTGAAAGTTAAATAGTAAATAAAAAGCCTTTTTTTTTCTCTGAAACCGTCTCCTGGTCTGAACACCTCTGCAAATCCCCACCCCCAATACTAAACAAACCTCTCCCAATAACCAACACAAACATACTAACACATCAGTCACACACTCACACTCTCTTTACCAGGGGAGAGGACTGCACCAGTTCATTCTGGAGCTCTTCTCAGAGATTCAGGGGGCAGGGAAACAGACAGGTGTGGGGAGGGGCTGGTTGTGTGCAGTGACAGCTCGCCCCATCAGCAAACAGGGAAAAACCTACAGCAGGGGAAATAGAGGTGCCGGTACTGAGTACTAGACAGTACCATCCCCAAAAAAGCTGTGTATGTGTATACACTAACTTAAGGAGTACTTGGATATTTTATGTGTAGCAGGGTACCCTCCTTTGCCTCCTCCCTGACAGTGGTCCTATCACGTGGGACAGTTTAATGAGCTATGTCAGCCATATTGTGGTTGGCGCAGCCACATACATATGGACTGTGTGTAAAGCAGCGGCCATCTGAAGGTTGGCGCTGCAGGAAGGGTGGTCCAGTTGTTCAGGCTTTCCTCCGCAGACTGGAGACAGCGTGGTCAGTCCTGACAGAGCCGGCGAAGGGCGAGGTAGTGTCCAGGAAGCTAGTCAAGCCCCCTGGACTAGGCCAGACCCATTCCCCATAGACCCAAGGTACTGATGCAGCCACGAGTATCTGAACACTTGCCTTTGAAAATCTTGGGCAATACTCCAGTAATGCAGCAAAATTTCTGTGACATTTCTGCAGACAGACTAATGGCCCATCGGGTGGGACTATTTGGACGGATAATTTCCAGGGCACCCTAAGTACTTTGGGGGATGTTAACTGTGATTGTGTATATACTGTATTGCTGAGACTACGGGATCATAGTACATAGGTTGTATATACTTTGTTGTGAATGTGGTCATTGGAGGTATACCAACTAGGTATACCGGTTCCCGTAAGGGGCTATCCTGCCTACGCAGGGATCCCCATGGGTGGAGGTGCTGCTCCAGCCACCCCAGGCTCCCCAAGCGCAGAAGCTTAGGCTAAGGCTTATAGCAGTTAAAAGAGAAAAAAGCCGGAGTACTGCAACAAAGGGTAAAGGGTAAAAAAAAAATTATTCAATAGGCATAATGCCAAAACACGGACAGGTAAAACCTCTGATGCGTTTCGTACTTGGCAGTCTCCTTTGTTTACCTACTATTAACCTCATAGACGGATGCACGCCATATCCGGAATGGACAATAAAGAACATTCAGTGAGTATATCTCACTTCATTTACCAGCTGCTTTTTTCTTTCATTATGGCGGATGACATTGCGGTTGCACAGACATTGACTCAGATCGGAGGGGAGGAGAGAGGAGACAGGGGTGGTGCGGCGGATCAGAGACACAGAGGAATAGAGTCACAGCTGATCTGCCCTCCCGAATCTCGACCCGCGCTACCAAAGAGCCTGTGCAGATACCAGCGGCTAGTGCTGCATCTTAAGCCAGTGCAGCACCATACACGACAGGAAGGGGAACATCCAAAGGACTGGTGGTAAGTGGCTATCAGCCATCCATCATTATTAGACATACCTGTTCAATACCCCGCTACGATGGTCTATGCATGGTGTATATATTTTATGCCATGATCACATGATTTAGCTTCAGCAGCCTGGTTATATTATTACTACTGTTCCAGTTTTATATACCCACTTCAAGGGATATTTATATGGATTAAGTTACAGTGATTTCCATGGGACATTTGCAGCACCCTTCCAGGACTATGGTCCTATGTTCTATTAGGCTAAGGCTAAACAACCTCCACCCACGCGTGGGGGGGGGGGGGTGCGAAGGCTGTGACGTTCCCCGTGTGAAGCAGGTGCATTTTCCGTCCACGGTGGACACGCCGTGGGGCGTCACAGAGTTGGTTCATCCTCATTGTGCGAACCTGCCTGTCGCGCCAAGAAATCAATATATATATATATATATATATATATATATATATATATATATATATATATATATATATATATATATTTTGTGAGAGAAAGAAATGACCCCGCATCCATATGACAGATAAAGGCAACTACAAAACCGACAAGAAAATAAAGATGTAATCATCTATCGGTGGTGCTAAAAGGGCGTATAATATTGTAAAAATACCAAAATAGCCCCAAAAAAGCACTCAAGTATGCCTCACAATACAAAACCACATTGTTTATTTGGAAAATGTCACAGAACATAAAGTAAAATTAAAAGCACAGAAAATAAAATACGGCATGGATCCCCTGAAAGGTGCAAACTTGATAGAAACCTCTGATCAGGGAGTAACCCTGAAAAACAATTCAGAAGTCTAATAGACGGATAGATACTGACAAAGTACCTGACAAGGTATATACCACGTAGCTTTTAACAGACACAACTCAATAGTTAAGTAAGGTGGCTGATACTGTGGGTAACAGAATAATGCTGTCTCCCTGGTTCTGGGGACAAGTGTGTAGCATAGCAATGTCAGCAAGTTAACAATAAAAACACATAGATACTCACAGAAAAGCACACCTTAGTCTGTTACAGCAATAAAAAGATACTTCACCTTATGTCAGGTACTCAGCAGAGTGTGTAGAGGAATCAAGGAGCAAAACTCAAAGCACATGAGGATGTCCCAAGGGGGGGACAAAACAGGGGATCCTACCTACTGGACCTGCTCCTTTTGCGTTTCGGCCTATGCCTTCAACTGGGAGGGGTACTGTAGGCAGTAAAACATGCACTTTAAAAAGGGATCTAATTGGGCCAGTGATAGCAAACACCTGTAATGTTTAATAAGCCGCACATGCAATAGGGAGTATGCTTATGTGTATACACGCTGTGTCATGAATACATTAAAGGCTGAAAGCCAATGGTTGGGATGTATTCCCTGTAGTCCTACCCAAAAGAGGGCATAACTGGCAAGCAGATATCTTTAAAGTAGTGCTGCGCATGTGCATGAGATCATGCACAATCGACTCTACTACTGGTGTCACCCGTAGTGCGCGATCTAATGGCCAACAGGATGGGGAAGCATTAGAAACTCCTCCTCTCATACTTACAGGGCACCGAGGGCAGGGACATGCACCATGATTGCGAACGCGCATGTCCATGACGTCATATGTGACCGCCCCCGGCGCCCTGCACTGATCATAGAGGGAATGGCACATACCTGAAATCTCCCTGTGCTCAAAGCGCCCCACTGCGCATGCTTGCCCTGAGTTAGCTGGAATTGCGCAATCCTGATGTTATACGTGACGTCCATGCCTAACATGCGCATGCGCAGTGTATACATCTCAACACAGTAAGGCAAAATCTGTTTTAAAGGGATATCACACTTAGTATAAATAGATAACATGAATAAGCTATGCAAATGGTATCTATTGTCACACAGCAGGGAAGTACTAAATTATCAGGCATTTGGTGATGACATATCAGATACTGTCATGACAATATTAACTGTAGATAACCATCTATTAATGAAATTCATAATCATATGGATAAACAAAGGCTGGATAGTCTATTATATTGTCCTCAGTGCAGAGATATCTGTACTATAATTGAAGTCCATAATTATCACATGTGATCTGACAAAAGATTATCCAAGGGTCATACACTGATGATGACAAAAATGATGTTTTCCTTCACAAGGGCTAGGTGATTCGTGTTCACAGGTGTTAGCAAAATTCCATAGAAGAATATGTTGGAGACTCAGTCTTGAACATGATCGTTACATTGATGTCCCATCTGTGATGGTATATTTATGTTTTCTATTTGTTGCAGAGAATCCAAACTCTGATCTGTTGGTGACTTTAAACACAATGGATTCATATCCAAGTTCTTAGATGTCCCATGCAAAGCGTACTGATGTTCCAACAAAGTTTAGGAGCAGGTCCAGTAGGCAGGATCCCCTGTTTTGTCCCCCCCTTGGGACATCCTCATGTGCTTTGAGCTTTGCTCCTTGATTCCTCTACACACTCTGCTGAGTACCTGACATAAGGTGAAGTATCTTTTTATTGCTGTAACAGACTAAGGTGTGCTTTTCTGTGAGTATCTATGTGTTTTAATTGTTAACTTGCTGACATTGCTATGCTACACACTTGTCCCCAGAACCAGGGAGACAGCATTATTCTGTTACCCACAGTATCAGCCACCTTACTTAACTATTGAGTTGTGTCTGTTAAAAGCTACGTGGTATATACCTTGTCAGGTACTTTGTCAGTATCTATCCGTCTATTAGACTTCTGAATTGTTTTTCAGGGTTACTCCCTGATCAGAGGTTTCTATCAAGTTTGCACCTTTCAGGGGATCCATGCCGTATTTTATTTTCTGTGCTTTTAATTTTACTTTATGTTCTGTGACATTTTCCAAATAAACAATGTGGTTTTGTATTGTGAGGCATACTTGAGTGCTTTTTTTGGGGCTCTTTTGTTCTTTTTACAAATATATATATATATATATATATATATATATATATATATATATATATATATATATATATATATATATATATATATATATATATATACATATATATACATATATATATATATATATATATATATATATATATACGTATATATATATATATATATATATATATATATATATACATACATATATATATACATATGTATACAGTGGTTGACAAATCACCAAAAAATCTACTCGCCACACAAAAAAAATCTACTCGCCACCTAGTACCAAACGTGTGCTGCTTGGGCCAATATTTACTCGCCCGGGGGTTAAATCCACTCGCCCGGGGCGAGCAAATGTATAGGTTTGTCGAACACTGTATACAGTATATACATATATATATATATATATATATACAGGGTAAGAAATTATGTTGTTTTAAAAGCTTGTTTTGCAGTATTTAAAATGATTTTGGCTATGCTGCTATGCATAAATGTGTGTGCAATGTATTTTAAAATTATATAGATGTAATTTTTGGTCTTGTATGGTGTACTTTAGGTCATGGTGAGGCTTGCTTTTGTATATTGTATTCTTTTTGGTACTTATATTTTGTCTGATGGTAACTTGTTCTGTTTAACGATTGAAATAGTTAATTGTTTAATTGTTATGGATGGAATTTAAATTGTTTAGTGATTTGATTAATGAATGCTAATTAATTTATGGTGACTTGATTGGTTTAAATAGTATACTTGTTTAGATGGATTGGTATTTTGTTTGGAATATGTTATTGTTAACATTCATTGGCAGAGTGTACATAGTGCATAAATTGTATGCATCATGTATACAATGTAAATGCAATGTTTTGATTGGCATTTGAGGCTTTTAAATGGCATTTGAGGCTTTTAATTGAAACATGAAATTGGATTTTTTTATGAAATATGATTTTATTGTACTGTGTCTGTATGGAGAAGTGGTATTTGTAGTAGAGCATGTTTTTGATAACCCTTCTACATTTATTTGTATATTGGTTCATCATGTGTATATATATATATATATATATAATACTGAGTTAAGTTATGGTGAGTAAAAAAAGTGACAAAAACCCTCCACAGGAAAGCAAATATGCAAATATAGCTGTATGCTCATCTGCATGTCTTAGGCAGGTCTGCAACCCCGCCTTTCCCCATTATCACCCAGCATACAGCACTTCCACTGCAGCAAGGGATTCTAGGAAATGACATGCAAATGAGACTCACCATAACTTAACTCAGTATTATGGTTTGGCCTATCCCATAAGCCTCTCTTGCATTCCCAGTAAAATCAACCCCACACTGATGAGACCCATCAAGGTCGAAACAGCTGTCTGTGGGTGGTTTTCTG
Organism: Ascaphus truei; assembly: GCF_040206685.1. Classification (NCBI taxonomy): domain Eukaryota; kingdom Metazoa; phylum Chordata; class Amphibia; order Anura; family Ascaphidae; genus Ascaphus; species Ascaphus truei. Next base: position 115,556,097 of record NC_134484.1, on the reverse strand, counting down.
GGTATGCACCTTAACCCTGGCTGTGCTCAAAGCTGTGACCATGCAGCAAGCTTAAGCCTATAGGGAACCATGTTAAAAATGGTTATTGAGGCAAAAAGTGACACTGTGTGCTCATTTGCATGTCATTTCCTAGAATCCCTTGCTGCAGTGGAAGTGCTGTATGCTGGGTGATAATGGGGAAAGGCGGGGTTGCAGACCTGCCTAAGACATGCAGATGAGCATACAGCTATATTTGCATATATATATATATATATATATATATATAAACCATAATACTGAGTTAAGTTATGGTGAGTAAAAAAAGTGACAAAAACCCTGCACAGGAAAGCAAATATGCAAATATAGCTGAATGCTCATCTGCATGTCTTAGGCAGGTCTGCAACCCCACCTTTCCCCATTATCACCCAGCATACAGCACTTCCACTGCAGCAAGGGATTCTGGGAAATGACATGCAAATGAGCACACAGTGTCACTTTTTGCACCTTAACCCTGGCACCTTAACCCTGGCTGTGCTCCAAGCTGTGACCATGCAGCAAGCTTAAGCCTATAGGGAACCATGTTAAAAATGGTTATTGAGGCAAAAAGTGACACTGTGTGCTCATTTGCATGTCATTTCCCAGAATCCCTTGCTGCAGTGGAAGTGCTGTATGCTGGGTGATAATGGGGAAAGGCGGGGTTGCAGACCTGCCTAAGACATGCAGATGAGCATACAGCTATATTTGCATATATATATATATATATATATATATATATATATATATATATATATATATATATATATATATATATATATATATATACACATACATCTATATATATATAGTTGCATGATGAAGCCACTGTACAAATGAATGGGTGAAGGGTGGGTATCGGGCCTGGGCGGCTTAACCCATTAATTACCTTTGCAGTTGTTATCCGATAAGGTGATTAAGGGGTTAATTGTTATCTGAATGTAATTGCAATGTATTGGCTATGTATTTTGTTGGGAATGGAGGAGTAGGATTTTGCTGGCGATGGGGGCTTCTTATTGATGAGGTCAGTAGAACTTTATTTATTTTATTATGCTTGTTAATGTGTTTAATAATGGGCAAATAATCTATTATCCCTAACTGGATAATAGTTATTTTGCACATTATTGTACTGTATGTGTTAAGGGGGGGGGGGATTGATGTATTTAATGTATAGGTCAAGTTTTTTTTTTTTTACATACAGGGTTGGTTCCTTTTGGTTCTGCGAGAGACCTCTGGAGACCACCTGCGGTATCCTCGGGCTTCTCACGGGTATCAGGCTGCGTGGTCCACGGGGGACACCTGCGGGGAAGAACCGGTGGCCCCACATCTGTGGGGGCACCGCGGACCCGTAGTGACCACCCGTGGGTCCGCAGACCCCAGTGAGAACCACCTGAGGCCCCTCAGACAACTGTGGGTCTGACCCCGGGCCCCCAAACATCCGCCGGCCTACTGTGGGGCCACCTGGTGGGCCATGGCACCTGGCGGAACCCACCAACAGGTCTCCAGAACCTGTGTGAAACAAGTTGCTGGTAACCTGTAGGTCTGTGAGGTGACCCGTCAGGCCCACCGGGGACTCACGTGGGCCTGGGGTATGAACCCTGTATGTAAAAGAATAAATCATGTATTTATGGGGGGGCATAGGAGGTGGGTTATGTATTTAATAAATAGAATGTTGTTTATTGTGGGCAGTGTACTGTTTTTATTGTGGGTACTGGAGGTGGGGGGGGGAGGGGGTATTGGCCCCAAGGATATGTGGGTAGGCCTCCCGGCTGGGTAGTGGGTGAGGGTGGTTAGGCCTCACAGTGTGGGGGGTTATTGGGGGAGGGTATGTAGGCCTCCCGAGTGGTGGGTGAGGGTGGGTTAACCCCTTAATGACTGTAGCGGTTAATAACCGCTATGGTGATTAAGGGGTTAGGGGACATTACATTGGATGTTTTTATTCTTGTTTCTGTTTTGCAGCAGCGGAGAGGGCATGGATGGTGATGAAGATGAGGATTGCCTTGATCGTGGCAGCCGGACAAGGGTGAGTGCAATATGTATTTAATGTATTTATTGTTCTTTATGTATTTTAAATGGACAAATGCACTATTATCCATTTGACCACTCAGGGTTCACGGTGTCGGCGTCCTGCTAGCACACATCTGATAGATGGTATCTGGTAATACTCAGCTGTACTCGGTCTCGCGGAGAGTCACACTTCCGTGTTTCCCCAGCCGAAAACGTCATAGTGTCGACGGAGCCAATGGAAGCCTTTGATTCGGCTAAAGCTACCTGCTAGTGCAGGGAGCAGTAGGGATGGCACTCACAGCGCTCGCAGTTTCACAGCACCACCCTACGTGTTTTGTTCCACAGCGGGAACTTCCTCAGGGGTGCAGCAGTAGTCCATAATGCATTGGTCTGATATATAGTCCCCGAAGTTGACGTCATGACACAAGGGGCGGCACAAACATTAATTAACAGAAAATGTAACATTAAAAGAAATGTAACATTCAGGAAACTGTAACAGGACATGTTACACTGAAACAGTGTATTTGGACGTATGAATTGTTCTATGGAGAGAAGAGACACCAATTAGGATCTTTCACATGACAGAAACAATCAGAGGAATTAATCCACATCAAGGATGAGACAATTGATAATGGAATACTTAAGATCCGTAAATATGTATATGATGCAATAACAAAAATTATATCAAAATTATATAAAATATATTAAAAATATATAAAAGGTACATAAAAAGATAAGAAAAAGAATACTTACTTAAGATAAATGCAGATAATGTTAAATAAAAAATGAATTCAGATCTATATTTATACCTTGGGGTTTAAAAGTTTTTAATTTATGAATCCACAATGTTTCTTGTTTTGTTCATGTAGAAAACTACTACTGTTTCTCAACATACTACTCAATGGTGACGTGTAATCCATTGTAATCCATTGTACAGTAGTTTCACGTGGCATGCCATGAGAATATGTACAATTACTCTGGAAAAATGCCTTTAATATCTCTAGTAATAAGATCTGTATACCACTTGATTGTCAGAAATATTAGTGGTTCGTGCAGTGGATTTTAGTAATTCCAAATTGACTAACTTCTTTTGACAACAAATCCAGTGTATCAATAGTGCATGCTAGTCTCAAAGGAGAAATTATGCAGTGTTTCAGTAATAGTAGCAAGACCCAGTTTAAACTACAAAATACTGTAGTTGCTCCAAGTATGCCACAATCAAAGTAAAAAGGTCTTCCATCACGACCATATAAAACAATCTATGTTTATTTCCCAAGAGAACAACAGACTTTCCTAAGCATCTGAGTAATCTTCTTCATATACTGTAGGTTGCATGTTGATTACATTCTTCAGAGACCATTACCAACAGCTCTATCAGATAAATTGTGTTCTCACTGTGACTTCTGCTTATTTTTAAGGACTGTATGAGATCAGTGCAACTAACATGTTGAGCTATTTTGAACTGTCATACATATAGATCCTCTTCAATATCAGCTAAGAAAATATCTTGACCAGAGAAGTGTCAATGAGGGTCAAGTACAGCACAAAGATACAAAGTAGGACCAAAACCTAACTCCAGTCATTTATTCAAATAGCTGGAGAGGTTATGGACTGTTCAAGATAGCGAGAAGCAGAGCAATGCAGTTAGGATTCAGTAACTACTTTCCAAGTGCATACTGTAGAAGTTATTAAATCATTATTTATACATTACACACTTTCACCATATAAATAAGGGTGAGCTAATTTAACATCTTAGCTGACAACTTGAGTAATAAGTGTGTTCCCCATTATTTTTATATAAATTCTTTAACTACTTTTTATTGTCTCATGAAAAAAAGAGACTGCTATAATGGCATAGAGTAGGAAAAGTGGTAGGTGCCTGCCCCTAAAAATCCGTAGTCACACAAAAATGTATAACAGGAAAAAAAGTAGAAGTAAGCACTTAATCTACAAGACTCACTCTTAAGGATATATCCTTGCAAGGAATAAAGATAAACAACCTGAGATGATTTCAAAGAAATTTCAGCATTTACATTTTCAAAAGAGTATGTAGATGATACATTTCTGGCCCCATGGACCCGTTATCACGTTGGTGATTCACTTACAGTAAGAGAGAGACTGAATCAGTCACTCTACCTGCGCGCCTCTAGAGCACTCACAGGGTTTTATTTTAATAATACAGTATTGTAGCAGAGAGTCTGTGGAGCTTAACCGCATTGATTTCAGGTCCGGGGACCCCCTGCTTCCCAAGTTACAGGCCCCATTATGAGGTGCCGGTATCCCGGTGGCAAAGTTTAAATTCTCCCGCGTCCTGGCCCACGTGATCGGGGGATTTAAACCAAGCAGAAGGATACCGGCACCCCATAAAGGGGCCTGTAACTAGAGAAGCATGGGTCCCTGCACCTGAAATCAATGCAGTTCAGCTCCAGAGACCCCCTGCTACAATACTGTATTATTAAAATAAAACCCCTGCGATCGCCTGTTAGAGGCGCGCAGGTAAAGTGAGTGATTCAGTCTCTCTCTGACTGCACGTCTCTTACAGACAGGTAGAACCCGGTAGGATTAACACAGCAGGGACCCCGCTTTGTTAATCCGATGGGCCCTTAGTCTGCTGTGGACCATTTCGCAAGGTATTTGGTGAATTGGCCGTGAGTTTGGAACGTGACGTGGTCGAATACCGGTGGCTGTCTCTGTATGCATGGTACTGTATCTAATGCATGTTACTTCTATGGCCATCTAACGTGTACATTTTCCCTCTGTTAAAGTAAACCTAGCTGCTAAACCCCGGTTTCTGTATCCATAAGCAATTTCACATCTTTTAATACATACGTAGGTACTTTCTTATCGACCTGCAGTAATTAATTGCATTGAATTGCTGTGAGTTGTCAGGGTGACTTTATAGATAAAATATAATTGTATGCAGCCAGTGCTGTTACATTATACATTCATACAGCATTTTGAAGATCACACATAATTTTAGAGCAATTTTAGTAACGATTTGGTGGACATTCCCTTTTTTATCTATGTGACACAACTACCAATATATGTGTTTTTTTTAAATACATATGCTTTGCTTAAAGCACTTTAATTTATATTGTTCATTATAATTTTAAAATTATAACGAGATAGCAAATGTCAATGACTTTACAAAAGTAATAACCTTAACAGTAACTGAACAAATATCCTCTGTTCTACACTTCTGTAGAGACTATGGGGCCAATTCACTAAGCAGTGATAACTGCTTTTAAGTACGAATAATGCCTTTAAAGACCGATACTGCCTACTGCGCGATTCACTAAGGAGTGATAATAGTGCTTCATTGGCCGTAAAAGGCATTTTTTCTGCCAGAGCAAAAGAATACGTCCGATCAGGCAAAAAAACGACAAACGCGCTGTTTTTTGCCAGTCATCACGTTTCACTAAGCAGTGAGAAGTGAATCGTACATTAAAAGCACGTCAGATTTTTGCACCAGCTAAAGGCTGGCGCAAAAGAAATGGAGCCATGAAGAAAATCATTGTTTACGTTTTTTTCAACACACAATTAATACAACAGGCCGGCGGGTGTCCCCGAGTGATCACTGTGGGAGTCTGGGGCCCACGGTGATCCCCACGGGCATCCAGGGCCCTCTGGTGATCCCTGTGGGAGTCCGGGGCCCACGGTGATCCCCACGGGCATCCAGGGTCCTCTGGTGATCCCTGCGGGAGTCCGGGGCCCTCGCGTGATTCCAGCAGGAGTCTGGAGCCCTCGGATGACCCCGCGGGAGTCCGGGGTCCCTGCTGGCCTGCGGTACTAATCTTGTGCCCAAAAAAACACAACAGCCAATACTTTCAAATAAATACACCCCCACTTCCCCACCCCATAACACATACAGTAAAAAAAATGGTCAAATTTACTATTATCCAGATATGAATAATAATGCATTTACCAATTTAAAATAAAAAATTAACAAGCAGAAATAAAGTAAATAAATCTTGCACTCTCCCCTACCAGGCTGCCACGATGAAGGCCGTCCTCATCACCATCTTCACCATCACCATCACCATCATCACAATCTTTGTTGCCACAAACAATGCAGTACAATCAAAAACACAATCTAATGTCCCCTAACCCCCCTTAATAACCTTAGCGGTTAGTAACCGCTATAGTAATTAAGGGGTTAACCCATCCTCTCCCACTACCCACCCAGGAGGCTTAACCACCCTCCCCAGACATACACACCTGATCTCACTCATGCCTCCCTGCCACATCTTCACCTGTAAATGGTGTTAACCTTTTCATTTAACACTGACTTCCTTAAATTTTACCCCACAAATCAAGCATCCCAATAGCCTGCCCTCATGGCTAATGTCCCACACTCAGTCACTCCTACCACCCATTGTGACCAAGCACTGCCATCTATAGCCCTTACTCCCTCACCTGCTGTCTCTGTAAGTTTCCCATTAAACCTCTTAGATTGTAAGCTCTTCGGGGCAGGGATTTCCTTTCCTATTGTCTGATTTTGCTGCACTTATTGTATAATTATAATTGTCTGTACTGTATTCTTTGTGAAGCGCTGAGTACACTTTTGGTGCTATATAAATAAAGACATACAATACATACAACTACCCCCACCTTTTACCCATTCATTGGTACAGTGGGTACATCATGCTTATATAATACGGGCATGATTTACCCCTATAGCAAGAAATTGTAATGGAATAAAAAAACAGGCTCAAATAAAAACACATTACATTGCAAAATCAACATATTACTAATGCCAATAAAACAATTGAATGGCACAGTGGGTAGATAATGCCCATATAATATGGACATGATTTAACAGTATGCCAGTCAATGGTCAACCTAAACAAAACAATCACAAACAAGAACCAATGCATTCCAAACAATCTCAAACTAAAAACAAACAAAGAAGTAAACTGAACAAAATTACCACCAATCAATTAATCAAATCCAAAATAAAGACCAGGATAAACAATTAAAACACCAAAAGAAAACCATGCATAAATAAAATAAATATCTAAATAAACGGCATCATTCAAAATCAAAACTCAAAAAATAATCCAACATTAAAAAGCAAACACACATCAAAAGCCAGAAATAAACTATTTAAAACACCAGAAAAAAATCCTGAACACTACATCAATATGCAATATAAATAGCATACAAATTTAAAATCAAAGAAGCAATATACATTTAAAATACATACAAGCAAGCATTTGCCAAAACAAACATTATGGGTTACCGGTCCAGACCTGGCTTTCGTCCCAGCAGCCCATAAAGAGATTGGCATAACTAGGGGCAAACCTGGCCCCATGGCCGTTTGGTTTGATATTTCCCTCATCAATAACTCCTTTAATAGGGCAGCTGGTTTAGAGTGACTTGCCATTTTGAAAAAAACTAAGGAAAATAAAATCCAAAAAAGGATCAAGAGGTTTTCACATTTGAGGGGTGGGACATCTTCACCACTAAATTCAGTAAGTCACATCAATCTGTGAAGGCTATTCTCAAACGTCATTGGAGCATTCTGATGCATGATCCTATCCTCAAAGGACATTTACATTCAAATCCTTCTTTAATTTATAGAAAGGCAGATAGCATCAAGAGTAGGTTGGCCCATACCAAATTAAGATCTGTTCCTAAAAATCAATTCCGTTTTAAACCTACGGGTAATTTTAAATGCAATAGAGGGAGGTGTATTACCTGCTCCTTCATTGACAGTAAAAAGCAGTTCACTTCCTTTGTTAGTGGTGAAACTTTTTCTGTCAAGTGATAAATTAACTGTCAGACTTTACATGTTATTTACATGCTGACCTGTAGTTGCGGCCTTCAATATGTGGGCCGCACTACACGACCCTTGTGCATCAAGGTTCTGGAGCACAGGAGAAACATATTGAATGGAGTTTCCAATCACTATGTTTCTAAACATTTTCTCCAGTTCCATGACAAAAAAACTGACAGTCTCAAAATTATGGGTGTAGAAGACATCCCTGCATCCATTTTAGGAGGTGATAGGTTCAAACCCTCTCCCGTAGAGAGACCTTCTGTATATTTCAGCTACACAGCCTGATTCCAGGAGGTCTTAATGAAAACCTTGACACGAGAACTATTGTTTAGGTCAAGGTTTTCTATGAGCTACATTCATTCCCGTTTTTTTGCTCTCTTCTCGCTCATCTGGCGTGGAGTTTAACTGTGCCCTATGCATTCTTTCTCGTCATTATTCATTTTAATTAACTATTTTACAAATAGTTTTTCAACTATAACAAAGATTTTTTAAATAAACATTTGAGGTTATAAAATAGTCTCTATCAAATTTAATTCCACTTTATTGTTTTTTTATATTCATATTTATTTTTATATGCATATTTATTTTTATTAGATTTAATATACTTTTGATTTGAGTAACCCCCTTTCATCTCCATCTTTTCAATTTTTTTCTTTTCATTATATTATAATAGAAGCATCTAAGTGCATGATTGCTATATTCATTTATATTTATTTTATTTTTATTAGTGATAATGTATAATTATAAGTTACCTTATTATTTAGGTTTAAATTATATGTAATCATATTAATTTTGACACATACTGTAATTATACATTTATATGAGATTTAATTACTCGTTAAATGTTAGTTAGTATTTGTAATCATTATTCACATGTTGCACTAATTACACATTATATGAGATTTAATTACTCACTATATTCATGTTAAATGTAAGTTAGTATTTTTAATTATATATTCACATGTTGCAATAATTAACGTTTTATAGCATTTAGCTTTTTTCTGTTTTCATTCCACCAATTGGTTGTCATTATTAAGCTATTTATGTTCATCTAGCCGCCTCCCTTGGTAACCCTGACGAAGTCTGTTGAGTTACAGACGAAATGCGTAGGGTGAGTCATTACGTGCGTCATCACTTCGGAAGCTGAGTTTATTTGGAGGACTCCTGAGAAGCTATCAGCTGTGTTTGTGGTTACACATGTTTGAATTTGAACCGCCATTTTGGAGAGACCTGAAGTTCCTGCATTCCAGCACATTTCCTCCTGAGTGCCATAACATAACTTAACTAAGTATGGTAAAACCGATCCCTGCATAATTTTTGCATAGCCAGTAGAACCAACCCCACACTGAGGAGACCCATTGAGGTCGAAACAATCTGTCTGTGGGTGGGTTTACTGGCTATGCATCTTAACCCTGGCTGTGCTCAAAGCTGTGACCATGCAGCAAGCTTAAGCCTATAGGGAACCATGTTGAATGGTTTTGAAGCAAAAGGTGGCACTGTGTGCTCATTTGCATGTCATTTCCCAGAATTCCTTGCTGCAGTGGATGTGCTGTGTGCTAGGTGTAATAATGGTGAAAGGCGGGTGTTGCTGAAATGTCTAAGACATGCAAATGAGCATACAGTAATATTTCCATTTGATATATATATATATATATATATATATATATATATGTGTGTGTGTGTGTGTGTTATGGTGTGATACCTGCCGGGTGCTTCAACACCCGGTATACACCAATAAATTGTGACAGAGTTACTGACTCAGTAGGCTGGAACAGTGAATTGAGAGACGCTGCAGCCAGTCCACAGAGCGTTAATCTCCTCAGATAAAGAACAGCAGCTGATGACTGATTAATCAGGGGCTGGGCTCCTCAGTGAAACAAGTGTTTTAAAAGACACAGGAAGCTGCTGTACAGAGAGACTGCTATACAGAGAGAGGGGAATTGAAAGTTCTCCCAGCCGGGGAGAGCCTGGTTGTATTGGTCCCTATGACTGAAAGAAGTAGGCCTGCAGGGTCCAGCTGGGAATCACACCCAGGATAAAGACAAGGACTGACAGATAAGCAAAAACACTTTATTGTTCTGTGCATGTTACTTTGTCCCATATGCCAGGGCATGTTTTGGCTTGGGAACCAGCTTAGCTGGCCATGCAGTTAGTTAGGGCGAAAGCTATGGTGTAGTTAGCATTCCCTAAAGGTGTAGGTGTTAATTTCCTATGTTTTATTATAATTTAAAGGGACAGTACCCATAATGTTTATTTGTTTGTGGTTAATAAATCACTACAGTTAAACTTTACACAGCATCTAGCGTCTTACTGACCTTGCCGCAAGTCCATCCTGCCACAATATATATATACTTGTTTGCTTGCAGGATGGTTGTGACATCTCTAATACAGAGTGCCTTTCCTGGTACTGTACAGGTTAATAAAGGCTTCAATCAGACTTAGAACTTTGCAACTAATATTGACAGATTTACTATAAATCATTCTTCCTGTTATTACACAGGTTATTAAGAATTTATATTAGCGTTAGGGACCCCTGAATTGTGGTCTGCCGTGACGTTGGCTCAGGGGCTTACAACAATTTTGGCCAAAAATGTCAAACTAAAAGACCATTTTACTTAATAGATATTTATACATATATATTTAGGCAGTGTACCGTGTATGATTTTCACTGGATGTGCTAAAACTGAGCTTTGTCTGTGTTTTATGTGCTGTCTCTGGTTTTAAATAATAAACCACTACAGTTAAACTTTACACAGCATCTAGCGTCTTACTGACCTTGCCGCAAGTCCATCCTGCCACAATATATATATACATACACCATATAAAAAAACAACCCTCCCAATACATATACAAAATTCTTTAACCCATTTAAAAATTCACCCAATACATATAACAATAACCCCAAGCCCCCCAATACATAGAACAATTTCCCAAAGCCCCCCAATAGATATAAAAATACCCTCAAGCACTCCAATATAGTCAGCAAGCACCGGAAGCTGAAGGCGCCCTGACGTCAGAGGGGCCCGGAGTGCTGACATCAGAGGCTGGGACAGGAAGGCCTGCCTCTGATGGAGAGTGGGGGCCCGGTCGAGACCGGCAGCCATCATATTTTTTACCCCCGTGGTGGCCCTGACGGGCCATGGGACGCCAACCCTGGCAGACCCCCCTGTTGGCAGCCCTTGTGATCGCCTGTACGATCCGTGCATGGAGACGCAGCGTCTCATGCAGCTCTTACAGGCTAATATTTTTTGTAGCAGCTATCGCACTTTAGATTTTTCAGCACGGTAGCAGGGGGAAAAAACCTGCTTGCACGATCGGGCATGTTTTTGCCAGCACCTAACCATGTGCGCTTCACTTCTTAGTGAATCCCGCACCATGCTTCATTTTTTATCGTGGGATTACAAATTTCCCAATCGGGCGCAAAAGCTCACTGCTTAGTGAATCGCCCCCTGTGATTTAGAATCTAGAAGAAAACGTGCTATATTACAAACCTCTTAGACATTTTGGCCTTGGTTCTCCATTAGATGAATACAGGTTAAAATGTGCTATGAATTAAATACTATGCAAAATACTGATAATGTAAAATAGCATTTTAAAGTCTTTAATTGACAAAGTATTTATCAACTTTTGTGGCATGTATTAATCTGAAGTATTTCAAGAACCATTTCTGCTATAACTAATGAATAATATAATTAATGAATAACATAATTAATTTAGAGACAGAGCAATTTGGAGACATTTTTAATATAAGGCCATGCAGAAATAATCCCTTATAACATGCTTTCTTACATTAGAAACATTACATTAGTCCTCAGGAACTTTACATCACCAAACAATATGAAAGTGGAATATACAGAAGGTTTTGCAAGAGAAGTCATTATTATTATATTATTATTAATCATCATTTATATGGCACCAACATATTCTGTAGCGCAGTACAATAGGGTTGGAAGACAGATAAATAGCAAACATGAACATACATTTGCACAGTTTGTAAGTAGGGCCCAACCCCAAGGAGTTTACAATCTGTAAGGAAAGGTAAGTGGACACATAAGGTTCAGGACGAGAAGAAAAGTGGTGTGTTTCAGATTACTGCTTGTTATTTTAAGAAGCTGTAATTGTCAGAGATAGAGCTGTTAGAGCAAACTAATGTGTGAAAGTGGAAAGGCATTATACTGTATAATTCTCCCCCTTTCTCCTGTGTCTAGGGTGACTATGTGTGGTGCGCTGTTTACCTGTAGGATCACAGGAGGCCTGATCCTCTGCTGCAGGGAGCCTGGGGTGTACCTGGTTCGTTTGGTGACAGCACCTCCACCTGTGAGGGATCCTAGCAATGCTGGATAACCCTGTCACAGGACCCAATACAAGAAATACACACACATATAGATAACAGGTTTTACTGACCACATAGATGATTATACCACAGCAAATATAACTTAAGCCTTGCACGGCTGTAACCTCACAGTGCTCCCAACCACCTTGTCCACACCCTGGTGGGGTTTACCCAAAAGTACTGAGGTGCCCTGAGCACCTAACCACGTGTGTCCACAGGAGCCAACCCACCCAATGTGTGTGACAGCGCTGCTCAGAGTAAGTGTTATAGTTGGTGCACTTGTAGATGGTGTGATGGAAACAAAAGAAAACAGCGCACAACGCCAAATAGTGAAGCAAATTCAACAATATATTATAGAATTAAAAAGGGGGTAATATATCTGCGTACATGAAAAAAGTTGGTAAAAGGCATGTAGTGTGTATCACACTGTTTACCACTCGGCAGCTGTTAACTGTAGAATCGGGTGCTTGCTTCCCTCTGCTGATGCAGCTCAGTTGATTCTGGGGCAGGACGTCAGTCTTTCACTCCCAAGGGGATTTCCCTTCATGCAGCCAGGTTCAGCAGCTGGTACTGGGGCTCGGTGAAATCGCTCCTGCTTCCTGGCCGATATGAAGCTGCTCCTGTACCTCGGCAGGTGTATCCTCTGCACAGAGGTTGAAACGCAGCTTGCTGGGGTGCCCTCAGCGTGCCACGATGCCGCTCCGTCGCGGGACGCTGTGTAATGACGTCACTGTCTACTGCTGTGGTTGTGGTTTAATTTTTTATAATTTTTTTATCACTAAATTGATGGTATAGTCACTGCACTGTATATATTTATACATTTAAACTTTATAGGTAGTTAGGTAGTAGCGCACAGTTTTTTTTTTGTTGTTTTTTTTTTTTGTAGATGGTGTGATACCTGCCGGGTGCTCCAACACCTGGTACCACCAGCTGATATAAGAACCGTCTTATCCAGCGTCGTCACCGTCCGCGATGGCATCCGCCTCCACATGGGGGAGCTGGAGGGTCCCCAGCTGGAGGGTCCCAGCTTGATAGTCTCTATCTGCGCTTGTGGTCTGGTCCCTAACCATAGGCCGCAACTGCTGCACGGCGTCGCTGCTGTGTCCCTGATACTGGTCAGCTAATGGGGCAGTGTCCCTGTCTAAGGGCATGTCCCTGTAGTAGCCACAAGCTTTCAGGGAAGTCGGGCATAGTTGGGGCCTATTGGTCTTGTTCAGGGCCACAGACACCCTGCACATACACCCTTACCCTACCTACCGTGTCCCAGCTCTGACTGGTGTGGCTGTCTAACATGCCAAATTTATCTCTTGGTGAGCAGGAGATCCGGGCAGCCCTATTGGCTGTTTCAGCCCTAGAGGCTGACGGAAACTGTAGTTCTCTTGCAGAGCCTATCTCTCTATGATGGCTGTCCTCGCACTGTACTGCGCATGCGCGATATGCCTCAAAATGGCGGCGCCCTGCATGTTCGGGCCGCCACAGATCACCGAGACTCAGGCACGCCATCTACTCCCACGCAGCCTTCACTACCGGTCCCCCTGCACCTACACCGGGTCCACCCGCTTGCGCGGCGCACCCAAAGCCTGCAGATTCGCCATGCCTCCCAGGACAAACCGGCAGCTCCCCCGCACATAGCGGAGGTAAGCGGGACCAAAGGTGGGGGGGGGGGGGTGAGAGGGAAGCCCAAAGGGAGACCTGGCCACATGTATATCTGAAATATTTTACCCAAATCATAACATCAGCGGTAACATCAGTTAACGACAGCATACAGCTCACATCCATTGGGGCGAAGAAGGGGATGATCTTATCTTTTTTACTTCCCTACTTTTATACACTGTGGCACTATAGATTAGAAACGTGCAAACCTTAACAATGAAGTTGGGGAAAAAGTTTCGGCCTTGTCTGAGTTTTCAAGCAATTCACCAGTTAGCACCAGTAAGTTAATACTTAAGATTGTTCAAATTGTAATTTGCATAATTTTCGAAAATCGCTAGATTTACTAAATGCTGAGACTATAAATAGGGCACTAATTTTGCTGAAAGCTTACCAATTTGTTAATATCATTAGCCCTTTGTGGCTTGTGAAATGTTTTGCAAGGAATTTAATTTGTGGGGGGGAAATGCTTACTATTTTGTGAATGCATTTTAGACTCTTTTGCAAGTCTTTACCTCAGAAATTACAATGGGCCACTGTTGAACCCTACACAGTTTTTGGGGTGCAGTTGGAATGCTAAAGGACATCAAAATATGATAGTGCTGATTGGGGTACTTCTAGTATTGCTACTAGACTACTACTCTCTTATTGACTTCAATGAGACTTACCATGCGATAGAGCCCCAGTGACACTATCGCAAATTAATAAACAACCACCTCAGAGCTGAACATCTTTATTTTAATATACAGTACCAGTGCTTTTTTTTTCCTACGAAAAAGTTGAGGGAACTTTTGTGTAAGTGTAGCACCTGTTCCCCCTGCCACGGAAGATCTGGCCACTTCATGGGTGTTGTCCCCGGTGCTGTCTGCTGGTTCAGTAGGTCTGAGTGTCTCCAAAGTTGGAGTTTGGGAGCAGCAACAAGGCAGGCTTTCTCCATTTCTTTACTGTGCAGCGCCTCCATCCCATGAGGATCCTGCTGAATGTACGGTGGTCTCCAAAGGCAATACTCCTCTCCAATAACCACACACCATAGTTGGTCCAACGGCAGGTTTATTGCATAACAGCATGATACATCTCCAGCCCTGGAGCAAACCCCAGGGGCTTGAGGCCCCATTGGCCCCTCCCAATCTCCTTCACCCTCTGGTAGGGAAAAGGATATCACACTGTCCCATTATCAACACGCTCAATTTGGTGGAGTGTCAGCTTTTATACCCAGGGGGAAGGGCTTGGAAACCCGCTCCGTAACAGGGCAGGTCTAGGTACTAACAGCTATCACACCATATACATGTGACCCAGTCAATACCCTCCCCAGGTATGACACTACAACTGCCGTTTAGGCATACCCCTGGATAAGACAACATAGCACCCATCCAAAAGAAAAAACACTCCAACGCACAGACCTGAACAGTGTGGGACCCACTATGTGTTTTTTCCTTTGGATCTCTCGCCATTCTCCTGGTTGCACGCCCATCAAGATTCACAGGACTGGGGAAATACTAATTGTGAGTAGTTATTCTTTACCTACATTAGGACTCTCCCAATGAGGCTTTAGGTCTGATTTTCTTCATATTTTGCCTTTAACGTTCAGGGTCAGAGATATCCTTATATGTGGTACATGAAATGTTATGATTATGAATACATACCTCACTAGCCCCAGTACCTATCCTCTGCATCTTATTTAAGGATTTATATCAAGATTGGATCTATATGTTGGAGCGCATATCACTAATTTACTCTAGTACCCATCCAGTCTGCAACTGCAGGCTAGGCCCTGTGCAGGAGATTAACCCCTGCCTGTTCCTATCAGGACTTATAATGTTGTGGCCAGTAGAAGGCTATAGCCAGGGGCACTTGGCTACATCCTCCCCTCTGGTTAAAATCCTCCACACAACCCCGCGTGAGGAGCATAATTATGCACATCAGTAAATGTGCCAGCCCACAGGATTATAAAAAACACATAGAATACAATACATTACAATGGTGGCATAACTGGTTCCTCTTAACAATGAGAGCCTTTCGCCCTGGTGCAGCACCGTTCCTGCTGTAATTACCTCCCGACTCAATATGCAGTATTTACCTGCTGTATCTCCCTTTACAAATTGCAGTACTGCCCCTGTTGTCAATAGTAGTAATCAGGGTATGGCTTCCGGACTAGCTTACCCTCCTTATCGGGCACTGTGATAGAGAAACACTTCTTCTTGCCATACTCACTAACGTACCCTACTCGGTCTAGGTGAATGTTGCGTCCCACCTGCCAGACCCTAACCAGATACTCAGTGCGACCTTCCCTAAATACAGTTGTTTTACTAGATTTAGGAGCCATTTTTTTTATCACTGCCATTCTTACCCACTCATCTCCATGAGGCTCAGCTGTTCTCATGAGCTCTTCGGGGAGATAAAGGTAATCATACCCATGAGAACATCTAAAACGCTGGATTAATACTCTCTCTGCATGGCTACTCTTCATAGGATTTTGCCCACATGCCCTGCCCGGCAATACCCAGAATAGTTGTCCATCCCTGGGGGAAGCATAAAAATCATAATATGGAAATTCCATAATCCATACATTGGTTACGTTTCCTCATTATCTCCACCTCCTGCTCTGGAGTAAACTTGCCATTCTCCCACCAGGGGTCTATCTGATCGCCCCTCTCCAGGACAAATCGCATCCTGTTTAAATGGGGTACATAACCACTGAACCTAGGATCCCACCACCTGAACACACCATTAGCATTGTCAGATAGATACTGTACATATTATATACATTTCCAACATTACACTTTGGTGCTGCTGTCATGGTAGGTGAACGTGGCCGGGGGGACAGGGGATGATGCTTGTTATCTAGGGCAGGGATCTCTAGGCAGGTGGCGGGGATAGTAGATTGGGCTAGCACCTCCTTCTTTATGACTGGTGTAACATCAGCCACCTCCATACTCGGAGAAGGAACAGTGTCCTGAGCCCCAAATCTGTCAGCAGTAAAATAAGACAATTCGAGTGGATCACATTCCGCTTCTATGTGAGCATAGCTTGCCCGAATGAAAGCCACACACTAGATTGGCTTTGGACACTAGACAGTTTGGGTCCTGGCCTTTCAGGCCCCGAGGCTCGGGGACCCTGGCCTCAGTGCTGGCTGGCCTTAACCAGCAATCTATCTCGCTCCCGGAACCGCAAAACCACAGATTGCACAGTGGAGGTACTCACCGAAGCAGGAGGGTCACTTGGAAGATCCCAATTGCCAGAAACATCTGCGGGAATGGCCCCCACCGGCAGCACCAGAGGACCATCTAGGGACGGATTGCACCTCAATGAAGAGGGATCTTCTGTGCTAGCGGGGATAATGCTAAAAAGGTTGGAGGAGATTTTAAACTAGGATGGAGGGGGGAGGGGAATGAAACAGATAATGAACTAAATGGAATAGATAGATAAATAGAATACAAGGTGGTATGGAGGTAGAATGGGGGCAAGTGCAAGTTTGACAAGCAGTGAGACACCCATAGTAAATACAGATAATACTAGAAAACTTCTAAAGACTAAACAAAGTGGGCGCAGAAAGGAAGGAGCAGATAAGATAATAGTACAGGCTGAAAAAAACCTGAAATGCATGCTTGCTAATGCAAGAAGCCTGACAGATAAAATGGGGAAGCTTGAATTAATAGCTGCAAGAAAACAGTATGATATCATAGGCATTACTGAAACATGGTGGGATGAAACTCATGACTGGACAGTTAATTTAGAGGGTTATTATCTTTTTCGGAAGGATCGGCCAAATAGAAGGGGAGGTGGAGTATGTTTATATGTTAAACCGGATCTAAAACCTATTATAAGGGATGATGTCTATGAAGGGAATGATGATAATGTAGAGACTTTGTGGATAGAAATTAGCAGTGGAGGTAAAAGTATAAAGAAAATGTTTGTGGGAATATGCTATAAACCACCAAATTTCTGTGAGATTGAGGAAGCTAAAATACTTTTGCAAATGGAGAAGGCATCAAACCTGGGTCATGTTTGCATAATGGGGGATTTTAATTATCCAGACATAGACTGGGGCAATGAGATTAGCGTTACAACAAAAGGGAACAGGTTTTTGGGGGTGCTTAAAGACAATTATATGACCCAAATTATTGAGGAACCAACCAGGAGAGGGGCAGTTCTGGATTTGGTCATATCAAACAATGTAGAAGTAATAACAAATATTCAAGTCCTGGAACATTTGGGTAACAGTGATCATAACATGGTCTCATTTGAAATAAATGATCAAAAAACAGATTACTTGGGTTCAACAAAGACGTTCAACTTTGGAAAGGCAGGTTTTAATAAACTGAGGTCTAATCTAGTAGTACAATGGGATGATGTTTTGCAGGGAAAAATGTAGAAGATGAATGGGCAGTCTTTAAAACATTGTTAGAAAAGCACACTTATCAGTGTATACCCTTGGGAAATAAGTATGAAAGAAATAAGTCAAAACCAATGTGGCTAAATAAACAGGTAGGGGAGGAAATGGACAAGAATAGGAAGGCGTTTAGATTCTTTAAGTCAGAAGGGACAGAGACATCGTATCAGAATTATAAGGAATGTACACTGGCGACACACTTTATTCGAGCTTGGCTAGTCCCACGAATTCGGGTATACCCGGGTGTATTGAGGTTTGTGACTGTTTTCTGCCCGAGTGCATTGAGTTATTTTCCAAGCAGGGATTGAAGCATTTTATTCCCCCTGGCTGCAATACTGCACAGTATATATATATAAACTGCATTACAATTCATGAATTTATGCCATCTGGTAGACACGCGAAGCATTGCAGCCTATTAAATCCTAATCATTATCATTTAACAGATCAGCCGCCCATCAGCCAGGCATGAACCCAGGCTGGGAAGGCAAATGCAACGGGGCTTGTCAGAGGTTAGGAGCGGCGCATTCCAGGTATCTGCCAGGTACATACCGGGTATTTGCTCGAATAAAGTGTGTCGGTGCAGTAACAAAAATTGCAAAAGGGCAATCAAATTAGCAAAAATGGATAATGAAAAAAGGATTGCAATAGAAAGTAAGGTCAACCCTAAAAAAATCTTTAAGTACCTTAATAACAAAAAAATGAGAAAAGAAAATATAGGACCCTTTCAGTGTAAAATGGGTAGGCAGATTATTGGAGATAAGGAAAAAGATGAGGTATTAAACAAATTCTTTGCCTCTGTATTTACCAGGGAAGAATCAAGTTCAATAGTAGTGCCGCAGGAGGAAGTCACAACCTCCATATTAATGAAAAATTGGTTAACTGAGGAAGAAGTTCATAAGCAACTTGAAAAAATTAAAGTACATAAGGCACCTGGCCCCGATGGCATACATCCAAGAGTTCTCAAGGAGTTAAGCTCAGTAATAGCAAAACCATTATATTTAATATTCAAGGACTCCATTTCCACAGGCTCAGTACCACAAGATTGGCGTAAAGCAGATGTGGTGCCTATATTTAAAAAGGGAGGTGGATCACAACCGGGAAATTACAGACCTGTAAGCCTGACATGAATAGTAGGGAAACTACTTGAAAGTTTAATACGGGATAATATTCAGGAATACCTAATGGAAAACAAAATTATTAGTAATAGTCTGCATGGATTTATGAAGGATAGATCTTGCCAAACTAACCTTATTTGTTTCTTTGAGGAGGTAAGTAGGATTTAGACCAGGGTTATGCAGTGGATGTGGTCTACTTAGATTTTGCAAAGGATTTTGATACGGTTTCACACAAGAGGTTGGTGTACAAAATAAAGAAAATTGGACTCAGTAATAATATATGCACCTGGATTCAAAACTTGTTAAAGGACAGACAACAGAGGGTTGTCATAAATGGAACTTTTTCAGGTTGGGCTAAAGTCATGAGTGGAGTACCTCAGGGATCGGTACTGGGACCCCTGCTTTTTAACTTGTTTATTAATGACCTTGAGGTTGGGATCGAGAGCAAAGTCTCCATCTTTGCTGATGATACTAAATTGTGTAAGGTAATAGAATCAGAGCAGGATGTAATTTCTCTTCAGAAGGACTTGGAGAGACTGGAAACGTGGGCAGGTAAATGGCAGATGAGGTTTAATACAGATAAATGTAAGGTTATGCATTTGGGATACAAGAATAAAAAGACGACTTTCAAATTAAATGGAGATATATTGGGGGAATCCTTGATGGAGAAGGATTTAGGAGTGCTTGTAGACAGCAGGCTTAGCCCAATGTCATGCAGTAGCTGCAAAGGCAAACAAGATCTTATCTTGCATCAAACGGGCAATGGATGGAAGGGAAGTAAACATAATTTTGCCCCTTTACAAAGCATTAGTAAGACCAAACCTTGAATATGGAGTACAATTTTGGGCACCAATCCTAAGAAAAGACTTTATGGAACTAGAGAAAGTGTAGAGAAGAGCCACCAAATTAATAAAGGGGATGGACATTCTAACTTATGAGGAGAGGCTAGCTAAATTAGATTTATTTACATTAGAAAAGAGGCGTCTAAGAGGGGATATGATAACTATATACAAATATATTCAGGGACAATACAAGGAGCTTTCAAAAGAACTATTCATCCCACGGGCAGTACAAAGGACTCAGGGCCATCCCTTAAGGTTGGAGGAAAGTAAATTTCACCAGCAACAAAGGAAAGGGTTCTTTACAGTAAGGGCAGT
Source organism: Ascaphus truei (assembly GCF_040206685.1). NCBI lineage: Eukaryota > Metazoa > Chordata > Amphibia > Anura > Ascaphidae > Ascaphus > Ascaphus truei. The sequence continues at coordinate 115,535,651 of NC_134484.1, read as the reverse complement.
TAAAATGTGGAATTCATTACCCATGGAGACTGTGATGGCAGATACAATAGATTTGTTCAAAAAAAGGTTGGACATCTTTTTAGGTGGGAAAGGTATACAGGGATATACCAAATAAGTATACATGGGAAGGATGTTGATCCAGGGATTAATCCGATTACCAATTCTTGGAGTCAGGAAGGAATTAATTTTTCCCCTTAATGGGGTTTTTTGTTTGCCTTCCTCTGGATCAATAAGTATAGATATAGGATAAAGTATATGTTGTCTAAATTTAGCATAGGTTGAACTTGATGGACGGAAGTCTTTTTTCAACCTCATCTCCTATGTAACTATGTAACTATGTAAAAGTAATAGTACCGGCCAGTACTCTGATCGGGGATGCCTCTGCCTTGGTTTGCGGAGATGAAACATGCTCACGGGCCCGTCCGCGTCATAGATATTTATCCACTTGCTCTTGAGCGGCGGCCACATAGGCTTCTGCTCAGGCTTGGGCCTGCTGCATCTCCTGATGCCACTGTAGGAAACAGTGGGCATTCCCGTGGCTCGCCGACCATGCTGGGTCAACATCCTGGATCACCATGGCCGGGTAGTCATCGGGCGCTGGATCCATGGGGCCGGTTGTCATCTCAGGAGCGATTGAGGCACCGTCCGGTAACTCAATGATGGATGCACCCTCACCGATCATCCGCCTGGATGCAGGAATCGCTTGCGGTGTTTTCACGAGGAAGATTGACCACTAGATGCAGGGTGGAGAGCGTCCAGAAGGGCTCTTTCAGCTGGCAAAACTGGACAATGACCTCCCCAGGGAGAACGAGAAGGACTCGGGACCTCCCACACCGGCCGGCGTGAGACAGGTGAGTCCTCCTTGGGGTTTCGCGGCTCCGCCGGGCTTGTAAAATCTCTCTCTGAGAGGTGGTGAGCACCCAGGGACTGCGCTCCTGAGTCAGTGTTGGGGTTGTAGTATCCCCCACAAAAGACAATGCTGGAAGTGTCACGGCCAGAGTGGAAGAGATCGGACAGTATTGTGAGGTAGTCCCTCTCTGTGTCCGCAGAGGAAGTCTCCGCCACTCGTTGGAGCTTATGGATCAGTTGGACCTTGCAACAGGGGACTTGTCCCTGGTCAAAAATGTGCCTCTAATCCAGCAGTGTGGTGGTTAACTGCTGGTAGTAAATTAACCAACACCACCTGGCTGATTAAAAGTTTGTTAGAAAAGCCTGCCTTTGAGACAGGATGGGAGATTATTCCTGAGCTCACAAGTGAGCTGAGCTGACCCAGGAAACAGATGTCTTGAGCTGCACGCTGACAACAAGACAAAGGGGACAAGATTCTAAACCTGGATCCTGACATTGCCTTATCGCCCAAGGGTGTGGCCACCAGGAGAACAGAGAAGACTTTCCCTACAACTACAAGAGACAGATAAGACTTTCTTATAAGACTGTTATCTATGTCTATATATATGTAAAAGTCTGTATGATTAGGGCTGGTGGATCGCTGGGCAAACCACGCAGTTAAAGAGAGCTTGACTACAAGTGTATATATACTCCAAAGTGGAGCAGATTTTGTTTGCTGATTTTCACTTTTGCTGTGTTTAAAGCAACAGGCGCAATAAAGCCTTATTTTAATTTCACCTTAAAACAGTCTCCAATGCGTATCTCTGCACATGTCCTCGTACCGACCTCCACTGGGGATAAGACTGATATAGGCTGGTCACAGGCCAGCAGCCACGGTTGCAGATGGGCTACGTCGCACCGTAGGCAATAGGCATAGTCTCCTGTCTCGCCTCCCGGCCAACTGCAAATCAGGCATCCATAGTGCTGGAACTTCTCTCTCTTGCATCATTGGGATGCCTCGGGGCAGCGCACATCGCTGGAAAGGAAGCTTATCCATGGTGATAGAAGCGGGGACAGTTCAGAGATATGTCCTTCTGCACTGAGCAACATGTGCGTCTCGGCTTGACGGGCTTCACATCCGGTCACACCCCACACTGATCCGCTCTTTGACTCCTCCCTCTGGTGAAATCAGGAGTCCCAGTCGGAATAGAGGGGCGCAGCTATGGACTTTGGCACCAAACCCAGATATTTTGCAACCCTGAGCTTGCATTTTGCAACTCACCACACGGTCCCTCTGATGTTTGGCGGGAACCACACGGTCCCTCTGATGTTTGGCAGGATGCTCCCCAGGGACCTGAACTCTCCTCCTCAGTGCCTCTGACATGCTCCATCTTGGGGGTGCTATGTTTCAAGCAGCCACACCGGCTGGCATGCTCCACAGGCACTCTTTTCCTCTCCAACTGCAAATGGATAGTCCCAAATTGGGGGGATATCTTTCAAGCCATGTCCACATTTGAGCACCCTATCCCACTCACGGATCTAGCACATAGTATTTCAGCACATGCTGTAGTCCCATCGTGGTCGGTGCTATCTTTCAAGTCACAACCCCCTGGGGCATGTGCTGCAGTGTTTCCCTGGCTGATACCTTGATTTGTCAGTCACATCTCAGCCTCTGAACGTAGCACAGTAAAGGCACCCATCAGTAGTCCAAAGTGGGGTGCTATCTTTCAAGACATCCCCGATAGGCATACTCATCTGTGGCACCTGGCACGATGCAGTGTGGTTCATACACACCCTTGCCTTCTGATGTGGGAGGGACCCGGCAATGATACAGTAAGGTTCAGACACCGCTCAGATCTGCATAATGTCCCAGTCAAGGTAACTCGATGGCCTTGATACAGTGCTGTCACGCACTTCTCATGCGGCAGTGGGTGGGGTTGCATTGTGAGTGGATGCAATCCATGGGTACCTTGCTAGCAACCGACTGGGAATGCTCTGGCCTGGGTACGGTGAGTGCCCCCATTCACTTCTCCTTCAATGGGTTTCCCAGCCATACATTGCTGCCCTTATTGCTCCATCTCAGCAGCGCCACCAATTTAGCACCTGTTCCCCTCTGCCACAGAAGATCTGACCACTACATGGGTGTTGTCCTTGGTGCTGTCGTTCACCTGCTGGTTCAGGAGGTCTAAGAGGCTCCACGGTTAAAGTTTGGGAGCAGCAACAGGACAGGCTTTCTCCATCTCTTTATTGTGCATTGATACATCTCCAGCCCTGGAGTAGACCCCAGGGGCTGGATGCCCCAAGATCCCCTCCCAATCTCCTTGACCCTCTTGTAGGGAAAATTTATCACACTGTCCCATAATCAACACACTAAATTTGGTGGAGTGTCAGCTTTTATACCTGGGGGGAAGGGCTTGTAACCTCACCCAATGACAGGGCAGGTCCAGGTACTAACAGGCATCACACCATGTACATGTGACCCAGTCAGTATCCTCCCCAGTTATGACACTCCAACTGCCAGTTTAGGCCTGCCCCTGGATAAGGCAACATAGTAACCATCCAGGCTGAAACTGAAAGCTAGGCCCTGCGCAAGAGATTAATGCCAATGCAGCCTCTTGCTATCAGCCCTTACAGTATAGTGTTGAGGCCAGTAGAAGGCTGGCACTTGGCTATATCAGGAATGGACCCACCTTCACCCCCATCATCCTATCTCCCCACTCCCGCCATCCTGTCTCACCCCCCCTTTGTCCTGTCTCACCCCCCTTGGTCCTATCTCACCCCTTCCTCCTCTCTCCCCCACTCCCTTCGTCCTCCTTCTCCCCCTTTCCTCTTCTCTTCTCCCCTTGCTCCTCTCTCCCTGCACACCTCTAAATGGCGATTGCAGGGCTTTTATTTTATTTTCAGAACAGAGTATTTTAGCATGGGGTCTCCGGAGCTGAATCGCATTAATTTCAGCCCCGGGGACCCTGGATTCCCGAGTTACAGGCCCCGTTATGGGATGCCGGTATTCCAGCTATGTTTAAATTCTCCCATGTCACTGCCCACGTGATCCGGAGTTTTAAACAAAGCAAGGGGAAACCGGCACCACATACCGGGGCCTGTAACTCGGGAAGCAGGAGGTCCCCTGACCTGAAATTAATGCGATTCAGCGCTGGAGACCCTTGCTAAAAAACTGTTTTATCAAAATAAAATAACCAGCTCCATTACCTTAGCTGCTAATAACCACTATGGTAATGAAAGGGTTATTGTCTCCCTCTACCCACCGGGTAGGCCTAACAACCCACACTGGGGCAACTAGGCAACTATCCACTTCACCCATCCTCTACTCCCAATAAACATTACAAACTCTAATAACCCCCCACCCCCCAACACATACAGTACAGTAATGGTCAAAATCCCTATTATCCATACCTGTATAATAGCTAATTTGCCCATTAAAAAATGAAACATAACCAAAACATGATCCAACCAGCATATAGTAAATTTGTACTTACCCCTGCCAGGATGGCCTTCCTCATCTTCCTCGTCTTCCTCTTCTTCAGTGGGCAGTGACAGTAAAATAGAAAAAATCTAACTATTGGCCACTAACCCCTTAATTACCTTAGTGGTTATAAACCACTATGGTAATAAAGGGGTTAAACCCCCCTATTGCTACCCACCTGAGAGGCCTAACCACCCTTCCAGGTGAGACTACAGTACCTCCACCCGTCTACCAATTGATTGCCCAGTGGTAAACCATGCCCATAATATGAGCATGGTTTCCCACTATGGCAATGAATGGGCAATCTACAGTACAAATTAAAAAAACAAGTACAGAATAAAACACTTTCAATTTCAATAAAAAAATACCAATAAACCAATTAAGTGACACACCATGCCGATAATATGAACATAGTTTGCCACTATGACAATGAATGGGCAAGCTACCGTACAAATAAAAAAATAAGCACAGAATAAAACACATAACATTTAAATAAAATAAAAACCAATTGATTGACAAAGCAGCACACCATGCCCATAATATAATCATGGTTTGCCACAATGGCAGTCAATGGGCAACCTACAATATAATACACAATTATATAAAATACAGTCAATGTGTTTCTTACCTTTACAGTCTTCACCCTCCGAATCCAGCAACAACAGCAGAAACTCTTGATTCAAGACGCAATGCTCCTCAACAGCCAATGGTCCTCTGGTAAGTTCTGTATGTTTTGTGGGTGGGGGTTATATTGTAATGTTTATTGGCGGTAGAGGGGGGGAAAGGAGGTAGATGCCCCAGGGTGCGTGGATAGGTGTCACGCTTGTGCTCTCCTCACAAGCGCAGGGAAGAAAGGGAAGGACCGTCAGCGTGGTGGGGAGGCCGAAGGGGATACGAAGGGAGTAAGTAAATATATATGTTGTGGTTATTTTTGGGGTTCAATATGATCTTGTAGGTGTCCTGTATGTTTTACAATTCTTGTTCAGCTAGTCTTAGCTGATTGGAGAGTGGCAACCTCCTACCTAATTGAAGCTCAACCCCTCCCACATTTAAATGGTTAAAAACTCACTCCATAGCATCTCCCACTCTCAGGGGAACTTGCTTGCTTGCAGTATGATTGTGACAAATCTAATACAGAGTGTTTTTCCTGGTAATGTACAGGTTAATAAAAGCTTCAATCAGACTTAGAACCATGCAACTAATTTTGACAGATTTATTATAAATCATTCTTCCTGATAATGCACAGGTTATTAAGAATGTATATTAGTGTTAGAGACCCTTGAGATGTGGTCTGCCGTGTAGTGGCTCAGGGGCTTACAACAATTTGGTCAAAATGTTAAACTAAAAGACCATTTTATTTAATAGAAATTTATACATATATATTTAGGCACTGTACCGTTTATAAGTTTCACTGGATGTGCACTGAGCTCTGTCTGTGTTTTATGTTCAGTCTCTGGTTTTAAATACATATTGCCATGCTCAGTGGCACTCCTCTGTGACACTTATATGCTTATATATATGTTGTGGTTATTTTGGGGGTTCAATATGAGCTTGTAGGTGTCCTGTATGTTTTAGTATATAAACTAGAGCAGTTCATCAACAATCCCTTCTGGGGGAATTCCATGTAAACTTGTGCCAATTTATATTTACCTTGATAAGACACCTTGAAAAATTGGTGGCAGTTACCCATTGTTGATGCAGGGGGTGAGCTGTAGGTTCATCTCATTTTTGGAGTTGGTTGGTCCGTACTTGTAATGTATTGGAGCAGGCACCCAGGTGGGGTAGGTACTCAGGTAGAGGCAGATTTGGAGATCTGGTTTGAGAAGGTCTATTATTCAATCTCTTTCTCCTTCGAAAGTTGCCATGGTCTAGCCTACACATCCACGATGCGTGCAGTGCCAAGCAGCTGCCCCTCTTGCTGGCACTTATTAAAGCAATCGTTCATGCCTAAGTTGTGTCTAATAGAATTCTTCCACCCTTCTTGGTTTGATGTTTTCTTGTAATATTCGTACTGTCTAGAATATACTCATTGATCTTGATAGAGTTTCTCTCTTATACAGTATGTTTCTTTGACGGTGCCCATCTCAAATCAGGAGGCGGACCCTCAGGGCTGAGCTAGGGATGCAAATAAACCGACCACAACCCAGGGACAGAGTCCTGTAAGAGTATCCGTAGTCGGTATGAAAGTAGGGGTCAGGGCTGGCGGCAAAGGTGCAAAGTCGAGGCGACAATTGGAGGTCAGGGCAGGCAGAATGCAGCGAGGTCGGGTCACGGTCCAGGGTCAGCAACAGGAATTCAAAACAGGCAAGAGGGTAAGGGGTAACTGCAAAGACGGACAGGAGCTGCAAACACACAGAACTTTGCTTGGTGACTCCCTAAGGTAACTGCAGCCTTATAAAGCAGGCTGCCAGTACCCAAAATTGCCAGAGAAAGCAGAAAAGGCAGGAGGAGAGACAGAAAACATGGACCATAGTGAAAACCCGGCCCGGATCAAGCCGAAAACTTACATTTCCAATTTTGAATGGAGATATAGGCATAACTGCAAGCCGGTCTTGTGTAGCAGCGAGTAAGCGCATTGTTCCATGCAATGCACAGCACAAATGTTATGACACAGATTTGTAAATGCATAGTGTTTTTTTAATAGATTGTGAAACTGCAACAGTAGATGTGTACAGTACTGTACAAGGTCATTCGACAAATATAGAGATGTGTACATTTTATCTTCTCAACGCTTGCTTCAGAGATCATACTGTACCATTCAGAGTATCATAGGCAAAGATATTCAATGCGCTACCAGCTGAACATGCACTGAACTGCAACAACACAAATAAGTCTGACCACAAACAAGGCCCGTGCGTCTAGATCCACGGCGAGGCAAAGGATGAGGTGCCCACTTTTTGAGGCACAATTTACATAAATTATGCTTTATCTGTAGAGGTTGTGGCTTCCCCCTATGGCACTATTAAATTGATTCTGCCCTGGCAAATAATGTTTTTAATACCTCTGATTTTCCTTACCTTCAATAATCTGTGTACCTATCTCACACTGAAAGTGTCCTATATATTTTTTCTAATTTTTTATTACTAAGGTACTTAAACAACTTTTAGGTTTGATCTTACTTTTATTGCAACCCTTTTTTAATTTTAAAATGTTACTAATTTAATTGCCCCTTTTCAACTTTTGTTGCACTCCTTATAATTCTGATATGCTATGCCTCTGTCCCTTCTGACATTAAGAATTTAAATGACTGCCTCTTCTTTTCCATTTCCTCCCCTACCTGACCTGTTCATATAGCCACATTGGTTTACACTTGTTTCTGTCTGCTGATTGATTGGTTCTCTCAGGATCAATCAGCAAAATCCTTTTTCCCAGGATTTACTAAATGGCAAAAGTATAGCAAAAGGCATTACTGCATTAGTATTGCATTACTAAATGGCAAAAGTATTCCTCTATCTCACAGATATGTTGTGGTTTAAAACATAGCCCTCCAAACATTTCTTTGTACTTTTACCTCCACTGCTAATTTCTATCCACAAGATCTCTATGTCACAGGAGACTGGATCTTTTAACACCTTTATACCCGGGATCATATGATTGAGCAAAGCAAGGAGGTAAAATAAATTGTAATTTATTCCACAAAATGACATACATACAATGTTCCACAATTACACTCAAAATACACTTACTGGGACGGGGGCAAACAAAATAATTTGTTTCCAGAACTAAATCTTGAAAAACAAAGTCTTTAGGAGCAATTACCAAGGAGCAGGAATTACTCGCGAAACAGCTTGCACCTGTCCCCAGTCAGTGGTGCAAATTGCCACCGCTGTGAACTCCTACGGAGCTGCTTCCTTCGTTCTGCCACCAAGATAATGGCACTTGGAATCTGGAGATCATACTAAATCTCTAAAGCTTGATGAATCTTATGTAGCCCTTTTCCCCCATGTCTAGGGTGACCACGTGTGCTGCTATTACCTGAGTGGCAAACAGGAGGCCTGATCCTCCACCACTGGGAGCCTGGGCTGTGTGTAATGAATATACTAACAGCGCCTCCACTTGGGAAGGATCCTAACATAGTGGGATAGCCCCTCCCAAGACAATATATTCAGTAAGTGCACACAAGGGTATATGTAACAGTATTTACTGGACAGTAACTTATAACAGGAACAATACAACATAACATATAACAATACAAAACATATATAGATTGTAATGCTTGTGCTCCCACACGCAAGAATGGGAACCCAATAGTGAGGTGGGGAGGCCGCAGGAGACACGAGATAAGAAAACGTTGCCGCACAGCTGGGGCGCGGTGCACATTGTCACATGACCGCGCCGCGCATGAGAGCAGCTCGGCGCATCCGGAGGAGTGGAGCCAGGCTCTGTAGCACAGTTAGAATAGCTGCTAGTACACGTGAGCTCTTTTAGCAGAGCAGAGGTGTGCGTACTCTCAGGCACCAGTGCGGGGGTCTGCTGTGCCACAGGTGAGGTGGTAAGAGAGAGAGTCAAGAGTGCAAGGCTACAATTAGTGCAATGCTTCCAGGAGGACATCCAGCCTCATTAAAGGCAGAGTGCCAGTAACTGAAGAGAGAAGTAGTACTAAATTCAAAGTAAGGGTTAAATTAGTTAAGTTACATTTAGTTAAATGCTTTGGCCAAAGTATTATAAGCCTGCTACCACGTCAAGGGTTTACCCTATTCAGCAGGTCCTACACTATCCGCAAATGTAAACTATACCTCAGTAAAGGAAAGAGGAATGTCCCAGTCTTCCGGGAAGCAAGTAGAGGTCCCAGAGGAAATCCAGGCAGGAACAGCATTCGATGGCAGGAACAAGAAGCATAGAGTGCTGGAGTAATACTTTGCATGACCCAGGGCAGGTAGCAACTGCCTGTTATTTAAAGCACTGCGGCAGCTGTTGATAATGAGAGTCAGTGAGGCTTACTTCCTGTCAGGAGGAAGAGGGCAGGATTTTCCAGAAAGCAAGATTGTGTTGCTTGCTTCCATATGCTTGAAGTCACTTCTTGTTGAAGAGATAAGGTAGGAGGCGGGACAGAGTCGCAGCCTCTGCGGAAGCAGGGAAGGGTTCAGGAAACAGACAGACAGATAGTCTTGACTCGCAGCTGGAGAGTGGCACACACCGTCACGTGTACCCGCCGCGCGTGAGAGAGGTGCGCGACCGGGGGCGGGGCCAGGCTCCATGGCACAAGTAGAAGAATCGTGGATGCGTGCGTGCTCTGTAATGAGTGGGGATCTGAGATGCGGCAGTAAGGAGGGAACACACCGCAGGGGCATGTTCCCCGATTCCTTACATAGATATACCGACCCATTGAATATCCCCCCACAGAAATCGGGTGCAGGAGCACCAGTGTCAAGGCCACAATAGCCAATCCCACCCCAAGTGTGTGACAGCGCTGCCCTTGTGTATTGTTGGTGCACTTGTAGATATACCTGCACGGGTGCTCCAGCCACCCGGGTGCCGCTTGGTAGTAGCAAACAACCAATCGGTCTGTCCACCGAAGATCCGCCTACGCGTGGGGTGGTTTTACCGGTTTGAAGGTCCCACCTTATTATAGTCTCTGGTTTGATGGCCTGGTCTGGTCCCAAATGCAGGCAGCGCACACTGTTTGCATCCGTAGCACATATGCTGACTAACACTATATTGCTAAGGGAAGCGTCATTGTCTAAGGGCCATCCCTACAGCACACAAGCTATTAGTGATGGTGTTTAGCTGGGACCTATGGGGATGTTCTGTCCTAGTCCAGTAGAGCACTTCTCCCTGGACATTACCCATCCCCTTGCTATGCTGCTTACAACTGCCTAACTGCCTGACTGACTGACTTAACTGTCAGCGCAAGCTCCCTCACGCCAAACTGCTTCTCTCCCTTAACTACAATTGCAGCTACAAAATACTATGTGTATTTAATGTATTGATTGGTGTTTATATATTTAAAATGGGCACATTCACTATTATCCATTTGTGGATAATAGTAATTGTGGCCATTACTATACTGTATTTGTTAAGGGGGGGGGGTTCTTTATAAGTACAGTATGTATATATAAAGTATGTATATATAAAGTATGTATATATAAAAACCAACAACCCCTATAACCCCTAACATACACATTTATGCACATCAATGATACTATAGGCCGGCGGGGGCCCTCGGGTGTTACCCGCAGGCCTGCAGTACCAATTATGTGCCCCCCCCCAAATTAATGTCAAAACACTACAAAACACTAATGTCAAAATACTTTAAAGAACCCCCCCCCCCCCCTTAACACATACAGTATAGTATTGGCCACAATTACTATTATCCACAAAGGGATAATAGTGAATGTGCCCATTTTAAATACATGAATATATATATTTTATGTATTTATATTCATAATACATGAATATATATATATATAAATAAATAAATGAATATAAATAAATAAATGAATATAAATAAATAAATGAATATAAATAATTAAATGAATATAAATAATTAAATGAATATAAATATATATATATATATATATATATATATATATATATATATATATATATATATATTGTGACAAACAGCTTACTACGGGGCTCCGCCGTTTGTCCGGGACTGTCAGAACATGGTCTTTTAGGGTAGGTTAAATGATGAGGCGTCACGTAATGTTCCTTTAAACAGGCTACAGCACCGACAAAGTTTATTGCAGCAAATGCCGCCGGTTCACCGGGATTTACTCCGGCTGGTGCTGAGGAAAGTCAGCACATCAGCCGCATCCAGCCGCGTCCCCTCCGTCCCCCCCCCTCCAATCCGCGCGCAATTTACATACCTTCCCGACCCCCTAGCTGTGCCTGCTGTGCCCCTCTGCTTCCCCGCTCCCCCGCTTACCTCACTTCAAACCTTCAGGGGAGTCGGGGAAGCCGGGGAAGCCGGGCGCTCACGTGACTGTGACGTCACCGACGTCACGCGAACGAGCCGCTTGTCAACGCTACTCCACGCTGCCGCCACGCATCCTGCCGGGCGGTTTTTGCTGCAATAAACTTTGTCGGTGCTGTATGCCTGGTTTATTCAGTCCCAGGCACTGAGACTGCCACAGTGCATACAACAGAAACACATCAAAACAAAAAGCTGCTCACCTGAGCGATAACTTAACTTAGATTTTCCCTAACTCATGGTGGAAGTGGCTTTTCCACTTCCAACATCAAAACAAGGTACTTTTCAGTTTTAGACAAAAAGGAACAGAAACATTTAACCTGTTTGGGGAGAGGCTTTTCCCCTCTCTGCTTCCAGCAGCCTTCCCTCCAGGCTCTTGGGGAGAGGGAAGAGGAAACAGGAAATCAGTCTTACATACCTGATTTCTAATTAGCATGACAGGTGACAGAAATCAGGCAGCAGACAAACTCTGGTCTGGATCTCTCATCCCTCAGTTCCAGCGCTTGCAAAACTGTGGGATGGAGTGCATGTATTATAAGGCTGCACTCCCAGGCCAAACAGGATAGAAACTGTTCAGTATCCTGGGAGCCCTATATATGGAATTTATTACCATCCCCTGGTTTCTGTCACATATCCTCCCCCCCCCAGCTCAGACCTCGAGGGATGAGCGACCATGGATATTAGGGAGTGCATCCTTGACAACCCGTCAGCATTGCCATGTTTGTGCCCTGACCTGTGTTCCACAGAAAATTTAAAGGGTTGTAGGCTTAGGATCCACCTGGTCACTCTAGCATTCTTCTCTCTGTTTTGACACATACAGGTAAGGGGTGCATGATCTGTGACCAACCGGAATTTTCTCCCCAACAGGTAGTATTTGAGCGTCTCTACAGCACACTTTATTGCGAGACACTCTCTCGACTATGGAGTAATTTTTCTCCTGGGGATTTAGTTTCCTACTTAAATAAAGGATGGGGTGCTCTTCACCTTGAGACTCCTGGGAGAGTACCGCCCCCAGTCCTACCTCAGATGCGTCGGTTTGGACTACGAACTCTTTGGAGAAGTCAGGTGTGACCAACACTGGTTGGGCACAGAGAGCTTCTTTCAGGCTTCTAAAGGCCTGTTCGGTTTCGGGGGACCACTTTACCATTAGCGGTCCTCTTGCTTTTGTGAGATCGGTTAGTGGGGTTGCCTTAGTTGCAAAATTGGAAATAAACCTTCTATAGTACCCAATTAACCCCAAAAAGGTCCTTACTTGTTTTTTTGTAACTGGCCTTGGCCAATTTTGTATCGCCTCTACTTTGAGTGTTTGGGGTTTGAGTAAACCTCTGCCACTAGAATACCTCAAATACTTGGCCTCCTCCAGACCAATAGTGCATTTAGCGGGGTTAGCAGTTAGTCCTGCAGACCGAACTGCGTCGAGCACAGCTTGGACCTTTGAAAGGTGGGATTGCCAATCTTCACTATGGATTACCACATCATCCAGGTAGGCGGCAGCATACGGAGCATGTGGTTTTAAAATTTTATCCATCATTCTTTGGAATGTGGCAGGAGCTCCATGTAAGCCAAAAGGCAGCACCTTATACTGAAAGAGGCCATCTGGGGTTGAGAAGGCTGTCTTTTCTTTTGCCCTTTCTGTGAGGGGAACCTGCCAGTACCCTTTTGTTAGGTCTAGGGTTGTGAGATATCCGGTTTTGCCCAGTCTCTCTACAAGTTCATCTACCCTGGGCATAGGATAAGTATCAAATTTTGACACCGCGTTTAGTTTCTGGTAGTCATTACAAAACCTTGTTGTACCATCTGGCTTTGGGACTAAGACTATAGGGCTGTTCCACCCACTTTGGGATTCCTCAATTACACCTAGTTTTAGCATTTTTTTAACCTCTAAACTTATAGCCTCTCTTTTGGCCTCTGGGATTCGGTACGGTTTAAGGTTAACTCGGACCCCCGGTTCAGAGACTAGGTCATGTTCAATTACGCTAGTTCTACCTGGCTGTGTAGAGAAGACTTCTTTGTTTCTTCTCACTAAATTCTGTACCTCTCGTTTCTGATGAACAGACAGGGTTTCAGCTATGCTAACCTCTGGGTCAGTTTCTCGATTCTCTGACTGACCTGGGGGTACTAGGGTTAACAAGACCTCTCTATCTTTCCAGGGCTTAAGTGGGTTTATATGGTACATTTGCTCAGGTTTCCTCCTACCTGGCTGTCTCACTTTATAATTTACTTCTCCCACTCTTTCCAAGACCTCATATGGCCCATGCCACTTAGCAAGGAATTTACTCTCTACGGTGGGAACCAGAACTAGCACCCTATCGCCTGGATAAAAAATTCTGACCCTAGCACCCTTATTATACGTATTCCTCTGTGCTTCTCGAGCTTTTTCCATGTGTTCCCTCACTATAGGTAGGACTGCAGCTATGTGGTCCTGCATCTGGGCAACATGCTCTATTACACTTCTGTATGGGGTAACCTCGTGTTCCCAAGTTTCTTTGGCTATATCCAGTAAGCCCCTTGGGTGTAGACCATACAATAGTTCAAACGGGGAGAAGCTTGTGGATGATTGGGGAACCTCCCTAATGGCAAATAACAGGTATGGTAACAAATAATCCCAGTTTTTCCCATCCTTATCGACCGCCCGGCGTAACATGCTTTTTAAGGTTTTATTGAATCGTTCCACTAAACCATCTCTTTGTGGATGATAGACTGAGGTTCTGAGATGCTTGATTTTTAGGAGTTTACATAACTCTTTTGTTACTTGGGACATAAATGGTGTTCCCTGGTCAGTTAAGATCTCTTTAGGAATTCCGACCTGGGTAAACAGGACTATTAACTCTTTTGCTATATTTTTAGCAGAGGTGCTACGTAGGGGAATTGCCTCCGGATATCGGGTGGCATAATCTAATATTACCAATATATGCTGATGTCCCCTAGCAGACTTTATTAGGGGTCCTACTAGATCCATAGCAATCCGGTCAAATGGTACATCTATTATGGGAAGGGGTACCAATGGGCTACGATACGCTTTGAACGGGGCGGTGATCTGACATTCTGGACACGAGGAGCAATAATTTGTAATTTCTGCCAGAACCCCAGGCCAATAGAAGCTTCGGAGAACCTTTTCTTTTGTCTTTTCCACCCCTAGGTGTCCCCCCAATGGATTACTATGTGCGAGGTGTAATACTACATTACGGAATGTCCGTGGTACCAACAATTGTTTAGTTGTAACTGATTTCCTTTTATCAACCCGATATACTAGGTCATTCTCTACCTCGAAGTAGGGGTAGGCAAGTGACCTATCTGGTTGGCCAGGAGTACTATTCTGGTCCCGTATATTCTCCCTTGCTACTGCTAATGTGGGGTCTTCCCACTGGGCCTTCTTAAAACTCCCAGGACTGACCTCTAGGTCAGCGAGAGTCTTATCCTGTTCTGAGGTGGTAAGTGCCTGTTCAACATCTTGATTTGGGGTATTCCCTACCAAGGTAGCCATGGGGAAGGGAATTTTACAGCACTCCTCCTTTTTCCCCTTCTTATTTGGGCACTCGTCAACCTCTATTTCTGAAAAAGGGAAAGGATTTGTTTCTTCTGTTACTTCGTTATGGTCCGCTATCGAACTCTGGGCGCTATTCTGAGAGGAGGACCACATTTTGAGAAAATGGGGAAAGTCGGGGCCAGTTTGGGTACTATACCCACTTTGAAATCTAAAGAACCAAACTCTGTTTCAAAAAAAACATCAACAGTGGAACATTCGTGATTATCCCCATGTATACAACAAATTGCCACTCTTTGTGAACCGTTTACCTGTTTCTTCTTATTGGGCAACAGGTATTCGGACACTAGTGTGACCATGCTCCCAGAGTAAAGAAGTGCCCAAACCCTCTTACCATTAACCTTTACAAATGCCCACAGATGGTTATTCAAGGGGTCCTCTGGGTTAGGGCCCATACATTGGGACCACAGCGAATAAGGTTCAACGCTGTTGCATTGCATGGGTTCAGCATTTAGTGGGCAGACTTTCGCGGTGTGGCCCCTCTCATAATAATTTACACATTTAGGTACATAGTCTATGTCCCACTTAGAGCCTTTTTTCGGCTCCCCATGTTGGCTGTTGCACTTAGTGTGCGAGCCACTGTTGCTGGTGCTGTGTGAAGGCGGTCGTCACTCTTCAGCCCCCCTTAACCCTGGTACCCTTTTACCGTCTCTGGAAGAGTCCTGGAACCTTGGGTAGTGGGGATGCTCCACGACTATGGGTTGCGGGTGCTCTTCTGCTGCATTGTACCTTTCTACAAGGGCCACAAGCTCGTCTGCATTGTGGGGGTCACTCTGACTGACCCAACGGAGTAGGGCAGAGGGAAGTTTCCTCAAGAACTGGTCCATGACCAACCGTTCCACGATGTGGCTTGCTGAATTGATCTCGGGTTGTAGCCACTTCCGAGCGAGGTGGATGAGGTCATACATCTGGCTTCGGGTGGCTTTATCCATCGTGAAGGACCATGCATGGAACCTTTGGGCACGAACAGCAGTGGTTACGCCGAGGTGGGCGAGGATCTCGAACTTCAATTTTGCATAGACGTTAGCTTCGGCTGGCTCTAGATCAAAGTAAGCCTTCTGGGATTCGCCGCTTAGGAAGGGTGCGATTAGACTGGCCCACTCAGCTTCTGGCCATCCCTCTCTCTGTGCTGTGCATTCAAACGTGAGAAGATAGGTTTCCACATCATCCGAGGGCCCCATCTTCTGAAGGTAGTGGCTTGCCCTGATCATTTTCGGGACTGGGGCTGCCTCTGCCAGTGGAAGGTTACTGATAGTCCCCCTCAGGATCTAGATTTCCTGCTGTAAGCCCTGAGCGAACCGTTGTTGCTCCTCTCTCAGCAAGCGGTTTGTCTCTTGCTGGTTTGCATTCGCCTCTTGCAGGGCTGCATTCGTCTGTTGCTGGTTTGCATTCGTCTGTTGCTGGTTTGCATTAGTCTCTTGCTGGGCTATTAACAGCTGTAGCTGGGTTGCACTCGCCTTTTGCAGGGCTGCATTCTTCTGTTGCTGGTTTGCATTAGCCTCTTGCAGGGCTGCATTCGTCTGTTGCTGGTTTATAAACAGCTGTTGCTGGGTTTTATTCGCGTCTTTCTGGACAGCGACATTGCGTACCAGCGCACTCACCACATCTTCCATCTTTTTTGGAGAGGAAACCCCCCCCCCTTTTTTTTTTTTTTTTTAAAGTTCTTTAACCCCCAGACCTTTTAGTGTTCTGCCCGCATTCTCCACCATATGTGACAAACAGCTTACTCCGGGGCTCCGCCGTTTGTCCGGGACTGTCAGAACATGGTCTTTTAGGGTAGGTTAAATGATGAGGCGTCACGTACTGTTCCTTTAAACTGGTTTATTCAGTCCCAGGCACTGAGACTGCCACAGTGCATACAACAGAAACACATCAAAACAAAAAAGCTGCTCACCTGAGCGATAACTTAACTTAGATTTTCCCTAACTCAGGGTGGAAGTGGCTTTTCCACTTCCAACAACAAAACAAGGTACTTTTCAGTTTTAGACAAAAAGGAACAGAAACATTTAACCTGTTTGTGGAGAGGCTTTTCCCCTCTCTGCTTCCAGCAGCCTTCCTTCCAGGCTCTTGGGGAGAGGGAAGAGGAAACATTAAATCAGTCTTACATACCTGATTTCTAATTACCATGACAGGTGACAGAAATCAGGCAGCAGAAAAACTCTGGTCTGGATCTCTCATCCCTGAGTTCCAGCGCTTGCCAAACTGTGGGATGGAGTGCATGTAATATAAGGCTGCACTCCCAGGCCAAACAGGATAGAAACTGTTCAGTATCCTGGGAGCCTTATATATGGAATTTATTACCATCCCCTGGTTTCTGTCACAATATATATATATATATATATATATATATATATATATATATATATATATATATATATATATATATATATATATATATATATATATATATATATATTCATTTATTTATTTATATTCATTTATTTATTTATATTCATTTATTTATTTAGATATATTTATTTATTTCGTGTGTGGCTGCTGTGTGTGAGTATTTTTTATTGTGGGTAGCGGGTGTGGGTGAAGGGGGTATTAGCCCCAATGGTGGTTGTTTAGGGCTTGCGGATGGGTAGTGGGAGGCCTTAACCCCTTCATGACCGTAGCGGTATTAACTGCTACGGTCGTGAAGGGGTTAAGTGCACCCGCAACCCCCCCGCAAGCCCTAAACAAACAAAAAGGGCCAAATACCCCCTTCACCTACCCCCGCTACCCACAATATAGCTGGCACGGTGGGTTAACCCCTTCATTGCCTTAGCGGTTAGCCGCTAAGGTAATGAAGTGGGCTGTACATGCCTTTTTCCTGCCTCGGATGCATGCCGGGGGTCTCCGGTGCGGGTATCAGCTCCGGAGACCCCCGGCATCAATCACAGACAGGAAAAAGGCCTGATTTTTTCTAAGTGTCGCCCTTGCCGATGCTTCTCCTCCACCATCTTGCCAACTTTAGTTGAACATATTCTGCACCATCCAATCAGACTGCTTTAGTTTCTGCCCTTATGATTATAAAATCTTTAATAAAAAGGGAATAACACTTAATTTCCAAGGGCATAAAACAAGCTTCTGTATAGTTGATTCATCACGTTTTTATAAAGCTATATAAAAGTTTGCACCCTTACATAACACCTCAGCCAACCACAACGTGAGGATGTGTGAAGATGGCTCCTAGTAAGATAATAGAAGAAAATTAATAAGTATAGGATTTCAGGTAACACTGAGGATAGTTCATTGCAGGACCCCAAAGGATTTTGATTGAAGAGGGCCATACAGCCCATGTATTAGTTCTTCAAAAGACGATGATGAAGACAATCGTTGACATTATGTCATGTTTGAGAGCTAAAGAATGTATGGGTCCTTTATTGACCTTTTATTCCGTTTTATTTTTTTAAATTTTAAAATTTCCAATTTTAGATTATTATATAATTGGTGTCCAAAGAGTTATTGAAATTACAAGGGGGTGCCAATGCACTCTAGATAAAAACAGACCTCTTCAAGACAGAACCTTTTAATGCGCTTACTGTATATGAGCTGCAAAATGTTCAATACCTCGCAGGGCTCCTGCTCATGTTTACTGCCTGTACTTTTATTACTCAATGAAAGATTACAAATGCTATAAGATGATTATTAGTATCACCTGATGTTTACCATTAAACCTATTATTGTAGCTAAATGAATACATTTGAAAATCAGGCAGTGTTTGTAACTGCAGCAGTGTCACTATTAACACCAGTCCTTTTTTACCAACCATCTTTCATTTGGAGTTTGTATAATGGAGCAAGGTGCCAGAGAGTTTTAATATTGAAGAACCATCCGGATATGCAGATTTCAGACAACATGGAAGAAACAGATCTATTTGCCTTCAGGCATCATTAGATACACCACTAACAAAGTGCAACACAAACAGGAGTTACACATAATAAAGCTAAAAAATGCTTCCCTGCACTTTTTTTATTAACTTAATGAGCTAACAGATGGCTATTTAAAACCTATTGAATTTAATGAGCTCAGATTCAGAATGGTATTTTGTTCCACAAACTCACCACAAAAGAGAAGGAAAAGAAACATGTTAATCAAAGCAGTTGAACAAATAATATAGTATCACTTTACATTCAGACCAAACACATGAATGTCATTAATGCAGTATTATATAACTTGGTATCTCTTAGTATTTTCATATTAAGATCTCTCCATCCTTTTTAGTGTGCCCCATGTTTACTGTGTATAGTCCAATATTTTGACTAAAGCTGTTATTTCACTGCAGACAAATAGGAATGTTTTTGTTTCTGAGACACAGAAAACATACAAATTATATCATTCCTATTCAATATTTTTTGTGATGTAAACATGCTTTTGTTTCAATAAAACAGGATTTTTTGCAGATTAACATAATTTTTGTAATACATATGAATACACTCCATTTCCACAAATGTTGATTGCCAATATTGGCAGTATGTACATAAGGATACAATTTACTGTATTGTAGATACTTTTTGTCGGGGCGGGCATGGGCGGTTGCAGAGGCCCCGCACTCTTCCCCGAGGCATTTCATTTAAATGCCAGGGGATCGCGTGATGCCCCTGCAACTCTAAAACTTACCTGGACTCTTCCGGCATCACTCGTGTTCATGTCAACGCGGCATCAAATGACGCCCTGGGTCATATGATGTGTCGTCACATGCATCAAATGACGCTGCGGGTCACGTGACCCCATGGCGTCATTTGACACCGTGCGAGGTAAGGAGGGGGGACTCAAAACAGAGAGGAGCAGGGAGGGTGCAGCAAAAAAAGTTTGCGCGCCCTTGACTTATTGTAATCAAAAGTCTCAACATTAAACTGGATTTTGCCCTGGACAACAAACTATTCTGACTTCTCTTTGCCAGCCATGAAGACTGCTTGTTTGGTATGCCATTCCTTTCCTTTCTCCACTACTCTGTGGATATTCATGCAAGATTATTAACCGTGTTCTTCTTCAACTCCATGCAATTTTCCTGTACTCCCCAATATCTCATGCACAATCTCCAATACCCACAGTTGTATAGTCCAATAAATCTTCCATCATTACAAATTTGACCTTAACACTCCTATTAAAATGCATACACAAATCTGCTTGACGAAATCAAATCTGTCACCTTATCCTTGAAAGCCCTTTACTTTGCAAATTCCCCAACCTACCCACTCATTTGAGCCATCGACCAACTTAATAATTACAGATACTATGCATCAGGATAGTTTATAGTCCATACTCACTCTGCATCCAGGCCTTCTATTTCAGAGCATTTTATGAATTAAGATTTCTATTAGATTTGTCTAATCTGCTCCCAAAAGGACCTACTTTCAGAAGGTGTCCTCATCTACTACTGACGCCTACACTGTGGGAGCCATCGCTACTGGAGGCGCTGAAAACACCAAGATGAACCAGAGTCCTGTAAGAACCAGTCCTGTCCAGTCTCATAACATCAACCAGACCACTCAGACCTCCTGCGAACTAACAGGTGAAGCACCAAACAGCGAGGTAAAGCGCTCCTTTCCCATACACTGGCCTCTAAGTGAGGTTAGGGGGGGGGGGGAAACATGATATATATATATATATATATATATATCAAAAGAAATGCTCCTGGGCGTAGCCAAATGTATGCAACAAAAGCAACAAAAGCCCAATGCTACATCCAATTTGACACGATATATAGTAATCAGTATATAGTTGAATACTTCAATGATAGTATTCTCATAAACAAGGGTCATTTGGTTAAACCCTTGGGCCAAAGTGTTATAAGCCTGCAAGACAACGTAGAGGCATGACCAAACTTTGCAGATCCTAACATTACCCTGTTGAAACATTTCTTTTACCTGTGGGGAGGGAGAGTGACTACAGTAAATCCATCCATACAGCACAATTAAAGAACCTTCCTTGCTTTAAACCCTGGGAGGAGGGGCCACCAACCTCCAACCAACTGATACCAGTTGAAAATAAACAAATGCACAATCCCAGCAAGCTTTGTATATGACATGGTGGGTTTTGGGGTTAAAGCTTGCTGGGATAGTTATAGCCCAAACTGCTTATAACGCGGTGATAACGTGGCTCCCGTTTCCAAATATTTTATTTTTTTGGCAAACATCCAGGATTTGCCATGTCTGGACACACACACACACACACACACACACACACACACACACACACACACACACACACACACACACAAACACACACACACACACACACACACACACACACACACACACACACACACACACACACACACACATTTTTGTGAAAAATAACCAATGTGATAATAAGTGTTTTCACCTACATTTCATTTATACTGCGCTATAACCAGTTGGGTCGAAGTGGGTTAAAAAAACAGTGCATGCTCAGAGGTTCTAAATTAATTAGTGCTACTCTGTCCTGCTAGTATCATCATCACACTTCAAACGCTGCTTATTACAATTAATAGCAACGCAGCAGAGTAGAATTTTGGAGACCAGCAGCTCCTATATGACCACACATCACTGTAATTTTGGAATTGTAGTAGTCTGTGTTTAAGTTACACTACTTCTAAAACATTTCACTGGTGCAAAACATTGACACCAGATTGATTTATTTCAATGCTTTCCATTTTTCTGATGTTCCAGCAGGGAGATTGAGAACTCACCCCTCTATTTATGGCATATTCTATGATAATTGTTGTTTTTCTTT
Source organism: Ascaphus truei (assembly GCF_040206685.1). Classification (NCBI taxonomy): domain Eukaryota; kingdom Metazoa; phylum Chordata; class Amphibia; order Anura; family Ascaphidae; genus Ascaphus; species Ascaphus truei. Next base: position 115,514,180 of record NC_134484.1, on the reverse strand, counting down.
CCTGGAAATGGCTGCTAACGGTATTTTAATATATGAAATAATCATTAAAATGAGGGAGGACACGTTACATATCTGAGTATTGTGATATATGTTGCTCCACTGGACAAGACATTGTAATTGTAGGAGTTTTTTTGTAATGTACATTTCTTCAGACTTTGTTTTCTGTATCAGTTCATGTTTGCAAAACTCACTTGTATGACTTAATAAAGCGTTTTCATCTTAGAAATTAGACCCAAGAAAATGTTTAGTTACTGAGTAGAGTTGGTGACAGCCTTGGTCTGCCACTAATACCCTTTTAAAAGGTGCAGCTCCGGGGAAAAGGTTTATCAATGTCATTGTCACACACACACAAACAAACAAACACACAAACACACCGCTATGGTAGTGAAGGGGTTAACTACTTCCGCAACCTTCCCGTCAGTCCTAACCACCCACCCTGGGCAACTACCCCTTTCATACACTTCCTCTGCCCCCAATAAACATGCTATTCAAGTTTTACCCCTTCATTGCCTTAGCGGTTAGCAGCTAAGGTAATGAAGCTGTTTTAATAAAAATAAATTATAGTAGTGTGCGTGAGCAGGTGGTCTCAGGAGTAGAACAGTGTTGATTTCAGGTCCAGAGACCCCTGCTTCCCAAGGTGCAGGCCCCGTTATGGGATGCCGGTATCCCCATGCAATGTTTAAATGTCCCGTGTCACGTGACCGGGACATTTAAACACATAGGAGATACCGGCACTGCATAATGGGGCCTGTATCTCGGGAAGCAGGGGTCCCTGGACCTGAAATCAACACTATTCTATTCCTGAGACCACCTGCTCACGCACACTACTATTAAAATTTTTATTTAAACAGTGCGATCGCCTGTGAGAGTTGTTCAGGGAGAGGCGGCTCTCTCTGTGCAGCTCTCTAGGCTGATGAGCCAGATCACATTGGGAGAACTTTGAGAGAGGCTGAGATAAGCTTTTCTGCTTCGCCGAGCGGTATTGACATTTTCCTGCCGCACAGTTTAAGAGGGGTTCAGATTCTTTCTGAATACCGTGATAACTCAAATTTCAAACCATTTAGCGGGAACATGACGAACCTTGCGATGTACCAGCAAACTCAACGAAGCTACAAGAATGAGGCCTTAAGTAAGGCTTTTTTTCCTTCATGAAGCAATGTATTTAAAAATGCGAAGGGAGGTAGCTTCTCCTCGTCATTGTATTGTGAAGTCACAGAGAAGACACAAAGACAGAAATACGTAGAGGAGGAGCGATGTGGAGAATGGGGGTCGTGAATGGAGGAAAATACTGTGTTACTTGGCCGGGACAGTACTTCAAAAGTTAAAACCCTGACCTGAAATACTTCTAATCTACAACTAACCATGCTAAATTGTGCTGTGGTCACGCTGTGATGATTTTGAGCTGTCCTTCTTTGTTGTTATATGCAAGTGAGCATTAGAGGCTTTTCCGTTTTAATAATATGATTAATACAGTACACTAACCCTGTAGCCACTTGTTATTTTCTTTAAAAAATTAATGCGTTGTTTTATAATTTTAAAGTAATTAATGATTAAATGTGTAGGGAATGTGATTTCGGAACCTTGTTATGGTAATCAAGTTAATCTGTAAAGTTGTCCAGCAAAAAAAAGTAAAATAGAATGTTAATTCATCAGTTCTATGATATTAACCAACATGCTGCTTGCTTCTTTGGAAATTAATGGTCTGAAAAATATTGAAACTCTCAACTTGCCATATTAAACTTAATAGAAAAAAGGATCTGTAGTTATGGTTCTCGTCACTTTTTATTTATGAAACAGGTACACAAGTAAAAAGAATTATCAATTCAATATGCATTTAAATGTAAATTAAACTGTGTGCTATTGTACGGTATTAGTTATATGGTGGCCTCAGCTAAATTGTAAAAACTACACTTAGAGATTAAATTAAACTACTAGGCACTATTCAAATGTGTTTCAAGGACATCTAATAAATGGGGGAGTTATCAATGTTCCAAAAAAATATATTAATTATTTTTAGGAATGCATAGAGAAAACATTGCATGAACATTATAGTTAATGTGTATTCATTACATTGTTACATACAGTAGTAGACAAAGTTGATTATACTGTATATATATGTTCAGCCTATGTTAAAGTGATAAAATTGTCTCTTTTCCTGATTAGAATGTTGAAGGCTGCGACCCAATTGCAACATCCAACTTGATTCCTTCTATTCTTCATGGATGGGAGATATATTCAAAACATGCCATTTATTTATTGATATGGTGCATTATATGTCTCAATTTGTTCCATCGTCAAATATAACAAACATACTATTTCTTTATTTGAATTTACTTCATATCATACTGTAGATATCTTAAAATAATTTACACACAATAATCAAGCCAGTATACAGGGTATGACACAATGTTGCTAATATTTTTTTTAATATATCTAGGATTCTAAAAATGTCACCGTAAGACATGTGCAGAGGTAGAACCAGGGAGACTTTTTTGGGAAGAATAAACTATGGCTTTTATTCAGCCCGTAGCTTTAAACAATACAGTTTAAGGAAGCAACCAAATAAATAAACACGAAAGCACAAACAAGATATACTGCTCACTAATAATATGAAAAGGAATTGTAATGTGAGTGTGTCCGCAAATGCCTAGAGTGGCATTGGGTGCATCAGATGAGCTGGGTATGACAAATTTATCAAAAATTAGAAGGAAAGGTGTGTGATCACCTATACCAACTAGCTATAAGCTCATTTATTGAAGCACTCCTGGGACTATTAAAATATAGCTTTTATTAAGTATCAGATAAAATAAAGTCTACATACATGTGTAAGGATGTGTGTTCAGTTGGTTTTGACTCTGTTCAGTGAGAGGCCTGTGGAGTGTCTGCAACAGTGTTGCAGTGTGTCCGAGCAGAGTGAGACAGGCAGTGGCTGATGCAATACTGTAGCTGTGTGTCTGTGCAGATTAAGGCAGAGAGGCTCCGTGGAGAAACTACAACTCCCATGAGCTCCTGGGCAGTCACCTGATGTAAAGAAACAATCAGAAGGCTAGGGTGACGGGAGCAGGAAAGGGAAGCGTGGGGGAGAGACCACGCTAGTCAGAGGAGATCTGGACGGAGCTGAAGGAGGTAGTGTGAGTGCAGGGGGTCAGTGACCCGCCTGCATAGGCCAGCTATCCCCTCAGGCCATAGGAGCATCCCCTGAGTCATAGTAGGCTGCTGTACTGCAGGGACGCCCTGTAGTGGAAGTGATTGTCACCCTACTATACATTAGTTAGGGACAAAGCACAGAGTTGCGGCCGGTTGCAGTCATCTGGGACCAGATGGCTGGACAACGCGACATCTGGAGGTCAAGGGTCGGAGGCATCGGATCCTTTGTGAAGAACAAATGAATGAACAAATGCACCAAGACTGGTCATCAGGCGCTGATCCCGCCTTAGGCTAAACTCTTTAGGGACACTAGCGAGTGGCTAGAGGACTGAGCCTATACCACGTAATACAATACAAGGACAATAATCTATAAGAGCGTGGCTGAGCCACTATTGTAAAGGACAATATTCCCTAGAGGTGTGGCCGAGCCACTATAGTATAAGGATGGTAGCAGTTATAACGGTGTTAGGTATTGGTGCCAAGACTAGCATTATAGTATAAGAATATGTTATGTGTGATGTCATCTAGAGTATAAGGTATGATTGCATAGTAAAACTTGGTTGCACGCACTGTGGTGGTATGTTTCTTGCCCAGGGGAATCTTGCATAACGGGGATCCTGGGTAAGTGGAGGCGCTGCGCTAGAATAGTTACCCCAGGCTCCCAGCTAGCGGAGGCTCAGATCTCATGGAGCCGCAGGTGGTGTACAGTGACCAGTAGTCCCTTTGGGAGGCGACAGAAAAAGGGCTACATTTGGAGGCTCTGCTGAGATCTTAGACCTGGGGTGGCCCATATATTTTCCTCAATTGTGCAACAAGTTTTTTTTTCATCATGTTTGTGCCCTCGCAGCCCGAGGTGCGCAAGTGGGCCCAGCAGCATGAAATTCCCCTGACACGTGCTTTTGGCCTGGGACATGTTCCCACCATCCTCTCCCTAGGCACCGTGACTGACCATGTCAGGAAACTCCCGCTCATGGACACTGCCCGAGTTAAAGATCACTATTTCGACCAGGAACAGATTTGGCGCAAAATACTATATGTCACTGAACAGGACATATGCCCCAAAGCCCTGCCCTTAGTACTATTGCTACCCGAGGCTCCCGGCATACACTGTCCAATAGTGCAAGTGGATTCCACCGAGCCATTGGCTGCATCCACACCACAGAGGGGATATCCCGGCTCGTTAGGCGCCATCACTAGCAGCTCTGACTGCACCCCTGAAAACAGTTTGAACCCTCGATGGCCTGCTGCAATGGGCCTAGGCACTTCGTTCCCCCCCTCCACCATGAGGCCCGCATTAAGTAGAATCAGAATGTCAAGACTAGACACCTACTCCGCAGCAGGGGGTAGCCTGCTGGATAATGCCTCTATCCCTGTGCTTGCAGTAGCCATCCACCACTCCACACAGGCCCACCAATACCGGAAGTTAAAGGCATTTACAGGTGACAAACCCACGCCCCTGGGAGAAGTTGAATTTGAAGAGTGGCTGGATCACACGGAACAGGTACTTCCTGAATGGTCCTGCACCGATGCTATACGGAGGCAGCGTATCGTTGAATGTCTGCGACCCCCAGCATCCCACATGGTGCACTGCTATTGGGACGACCACCCGGACGCTGATGCGGCGGGCCTCATTTACTGCATTACCAAGACCTATGGGGTCCCTGTGGATGCTTATGCCCTGATGGCCAAGTTCCATGCTCTGGCTCAGAAAGAGGGAGAAATGGTGTCCGACTTCCTTAGACGTCTGCATCTGGATCTGTGGACTCTGGTGAGAAAGGGGGTAGTGCCGAAGGTGGATGCCGACAGACTGCGCACCACCCAGCTACTGAGGGGGCTCCTGCCACTGCATCCGGTGTCCGTACGTGTCAGCGGCTGCCTCGTACCCGGACAAGCCTTGGCGTTTAATGACCTAATGGACTGGGTCCAAGCACATGAGACTGTGCTGCTGGGGCATGACTTAACCCCAGGAAAGAAGGCGTCGAGTGGGAACAAGGACACCAAAAGGTTGGAAGCTAAAGCCGAGATGTCAGAGAGTGGGGACCCAGACAAGGAGGACTTGGAGGCGCCGACAGCTGCCCAGGAGCGCCCTATGTCGGGACAAAACTCGCCACCCGTCCGAGATAATGCCTACCTCAGTCAACTCCGGTGTTATGCTTGTGGAAAGATGGGGCATCTTCGGGCGCGTTGCCCCTCACTACGGAAAACGGCGTCTCGACCGGCCAAGTCCATGCTGTGTACTCCACAGGACGGTGGAGCCGTGGCCCAGCCTTCGACGAGTAATCGGATCGGACCAGCCGCCATCGTCCGGGTAGTGATTGAAGGCATCTATGCTTCTGCGTTGATGGATACGGGGTCTCAGGTGACCATAGTGTATCGGCCCTTCTACGATCAACACTTACACCGGCTGCCTCTGTTATCTGCTGACTCTTTACTGTTGAGAGGGTTGAGTCACGAAGATTACCCCATCGATGGAGTGGTGAAGGTACATCTGGACATTCCCCAGCTGAACACCGGTAAGCACCACCCCATGGAAGTGGAAGCCTTAGTGTGTCCAGAACCACAAGACCACCCCAGTGCCCCGATAATCATGGGAACCAACACCGACATTGTGCAATCGGTGATCCGCATGTACTTACAAGAAGTGGGCGAAGCCCCGTTGCTGGCTCTCGCTAAGTGTTCGGCACTACAAGAGGCTTGTGGTAAAATCGCGACTGAAGAGGAGCATGGAATGCTGTACAGTCAAGAGTGGGGCGTGACCCAGATCCCTCCCGGGGAAGGGAGAATTATGATCGCGGCCTGTCACTATCCGAATAGACGTCCGGAGGATCAGCTATTCTCATTGGAGAGCACGACACGGGATGATCAGCGGCTTGGCTACAAAATATTAGCTTCAGTGAAGAAATGGCCGGGGAAAATTCCGAATAGAACCTGGGTATATGTGCAGAACATCTCCCCGTACCCCATGTGCATTGATCGTCGGCAGCCTCTGGGTAGAATCTATCCCGTGATACCTAAAAAGAAGGCTGTAGAGGAACGGCCGGCGGCCACCACCCATGCAGTAACTCCCCTGTTGGCATTTGACTTCGGAGATTCGCCGCTAATGGAGGACTGGAGAAACAGACTGCAGACCAAGCTAGGAGAATGACAAGAGGTGTTCTCCACGAGTGATATGGATGTGGGGTGCAGTCGCAGCGCCCGCCACACCATTCGGATGAACGACACCGCCCCGTTCCGGGAGCGTTCCCGCTGCATAGCTCCCCGAGACGTGGAAGAGGTGCGGAGATTACTAGCCGAAATGGAGAAAGCTGGTATCATTCAAGGATCATGCAGTCCGTACGCCTCTCCCATCGTGGTGGTCCGCAAGAAGAATGGGATGGTACGTCTATGCGTTGACTATAGGACACTGAACAATCGTACGGTACCTGATCAGTATACCCTCCCACGCATTGAGGACCTTCTGAACGCCTTGACGGGAAGTAAATGGTTCAGTGTACTAGATTTGAGGTCGGGATAGTATCAAGTGCCCATGGATCTGGAAGACCAGAAGATAACAGCCTTCATCTGTCCGCTAGGGTTCTACCAGTTCACCCGCATGCCACAAGGGATCTGCGGGGCCCCTGCCACCTTTCAGAGGTTAATGGAACAGACCCTGGGAGACATGAACCCGCAAGAATGCTTAGTGTACTTGGATGACATTATAGTGTTCAGGAAAACGTTGGAGGATCACGAGGAGCGGCTAATGAAGGTGTTGGATCGACTTCAGAAGAAGGGACTCAAACTGTCCATTGAAAAATGTAAATTTTGCCGCACGTCCGTGACTTACGTGGGCCACATTGTATCAGCTGAAGGGATATCCACCGACCCAGGGAAGATAGAGGGCATAGTGAATTGGCCCAGGACCAGTAACGTCCAAGAACTCCGATCCTTCCTGGGGTTCTGTGGCTACTACCGGCGCTTCGTGGAGGGCTTCTCAAGCAAAGCTAAGCTCCTGAATAACCTTTTAAAGATCTATCCTGAGGATACAGGCAGGAAAAACATCACGGCGCAAACGCCCTTTGGAGAGAAATTGACCCCTGCTTGTGAGCAAGCATTCTTGAAATTGAAAGCCAGTCTAACGCAGGCCCCAGGACTGGCCTATGCCAATCCTGACCGCGAACTAGTGCTACACGTGGATGCCAGTTTTAGTGGACTGGGAGCAGTGTTGCACCAGAAACATGACACAGGGCTCCGCCCCGTGGCGTATGTGAGTCGAAGCTTGACCCCAAGTGAACAGAACTATCCTGTCCACAAGCTGGAGTTCCTAGCCCTCAAATGGGCAGTAGTGGACAAGTTACACGATTACTTGTATGGGGTACAGTTTGAAGTCCGGATAGTCAATAATCCAATGACGTACATTAACACGTCCGTCAAATTAGATGCGACAGGTCATCGGTGGTTGACGGTGCTGGCAAACTACCGTTTCAACCTCAAGTATAAACCAGAGCCCACCAACGTAGGGGCCAATGCTTTGTCACGAAGACCGGGGCTTTAGCCTGTCCTGGATGAGGAGGTGTGGGAAGAAATTCCGGGGCCTGGTATACGTGCTCTATGTTCCATAGCAGCAGTAGTCGACGATCAGGTCGCATTCTCGGAGCTAAGAGTAGCTGACTCATTAGGGTGTCAATCCCGTGCTGTCCCTCGGGCCTACCGAGGCTTGGAGGGAATGAACCTTACGGAAGACAAAATTATCTTCTGGAACGAGCTACTGCTGCGGCCGAGTTTATTCGAGCATTTGCCCGTTCTCGGCCGCAGCAGTAACCTGGCGCGCGCCGGAGTGTGCCGGGCGCGCGCCGAAGCCTCGGAGGAGAGGCCCGCCGATCGGGGCTTCCCCCTCTCCTTACCGGGTCCGCCGGGTCCCCGGGAACGTCCCGCCGCCGTCCTAACATCCGCGCGACACCAGGGCTCCCTCGGGGAGCCCTCGGCACGTGTACAGGCGGCACAGGCACCCGATGATGCGTGACCGCGCATCGGTGATGCACGGCACACTGAGGGAGTGCGGCTCGCAAGCCGGGACATATCCCGGCTTGCGGAATGAGCCGTTCTCGAATTAAGTGTGCCGCCTGTGTAGTGCAGCATCAAATTCAAGACCCAGTGGTAGAATTAGCTCGCCAAGCCCTGCAGCAAGGAAACCCCTCTATTCTTAAGCAAGCCCCCAGAGAATTGGTGAAACTCTTGTTGAACGAGTTCAGGAAATTCGAACTGGACAATTGCCTCCTGTATCGGGTCATACCCTACCATAATCATCCCGACCAGCAACAGCTATTCCTGCCCAAGATTCTGTGGAATATGGTCCTCAGGGCCCTAGACGATGATCATGGCCATCTGGGTGTCGACAAAACATTCGGGTTACTTCGGGACCGATTCTACTGGCCGAAGATGAGAGAATCCGTGAAATTGCATTGCCGACAATGTACCCGCTGCATACAGAGGAAGACTCTCCCCACTCGGGCTGCCCCCATGGCACATTTGAAAAGCTCCGGCCCCATGGATTTGGTGTGCATGGACTTCTTATGCATCGAGCCAGACTCCCGGGGCATCGGTAATGTACTAGTGATTACGGACCACTACACAAGATACGCCCAAGCATTCCCCACCAAAGATCAATGAGCGGTGACTGTGGCAAGAGTATTATGGGAAAAATACTTCATTCATTATGGATTACCGAACCGGCTACATTCGGATCAAGGCCGAGATTTCGAGAGCACTCTCATTAGAGAACTGCTGAAGTTGCTAAATATAGCTAAGTCACGAACTACCCCGTACCACTCAGAAGGAGATGCTATGCCTGAACGGTTCAACCACACGCTACTTGACATGCTGGGAACACTAACAGGCTCTCAGAAGACGGAGTGGAGCAAGCATGTGGAGACACTGGTGCATGCATATAACTGTACTCGCCACGAGTCTACCGGGTATACTCCATACTTCTTGATGTTTGGAAGGGAAGCTAGACTGCCCGTGGTTGTGCGACTGCGGATATCTACCGATGGGGTATCCAACAAGACGCATTTCCGATATGTACAAAGACTACAAGACAGTCTACAGCAGACCTATAAATTGGCTGAAAAGAAGGTGGCGCAATTAAATGCAAGCAACAAAAGACGCTATGACCACAAGGTGAGGCATAAAGAGATTCGCCCGGGGGATGCTGTTCTTCTTCGTAATTTAGGCATTCCTGGGAAGCACAAATTGGCTGATCAGTGGAGAAATGGGGTGTATGAGGTAGAATCACAGATGCCTGGCCTCCCGGTGTACCGCATCAAGATTCAGAAGGCCAGATAAAGGTATGGCACAGGCATCATCTGCTCCCCATATCTCAAGTAGGGGACAATGAATTGGAAGTGCCCACTGTTTCAATCGATGGAGAAGATGAAAACACAGAGGTTGGCCAAGAGACTGTAATAAATGCCACCTCTGAGAATCCTATGGAGGGAACCTCTCAAAGGGGCCTTCTGGCTGCGGGGGCATCTCCCGAAGGAGCTACGGGTAAAGAGCCCCTTGATCCAACGACAGAGATGCTGACTCCCATGAGCCAGCCGCTAGATCCACAGAGCCTATGCTTTGTGCCACAAAGAGACTTTGTAGACTTATCAAGCCCCTCAAGGGCTGAGTTGGAAATGCCAAATGGGAATTGCTACTCTCCAGAGGAGGTAGCTGAAGAACAAGTTCGCAGAAGCCAAAGAGCTGGTCAACCTCCAATGAGGATGGCTTATGATCAATTTGGGGTACCCCATTATGAGGCTCAGCAGTGGGCTCGCCGCAGAGTACAGTCGGTAGTGGTAATGTTCACTGAACTGTGCAATTTAATATAGAGCAATAAGTAAGATGTACTGTGTTGCGTTATTTTTGGTTATATAACATTCTGTGAATAGTTATGTAGGTGTAGCCCAAGCGGGGACATTGGATTCTGCAAGGGGGAGAATGTAAGGATGTGTGTTCAGTTGGTTTTGACTCTGTTCAGTGAGAGGCCTGTGGAGTGTCTGCAACAGTGTTGCAGTGTGTCCGAGCAGAGTGAGACAGGCAGTGGCTGATGCAATAGCTGTGTGTCTGTGCAGATTAAGGCAGAGAGGCTCCGTGGAGAAACTACAACTCCCATGAGCTCCTGGGCAGTCACCTGATGTAAAGAACCAATCAGAAGGCTAGGATGACTGGAGCAGGAAAGGGAAGCGTGGGGGAGAGACCACGCTAGTCAGAGGAGATCTGGACGGAGCTGAAGGAGGTAGTGTGACTGCAGGGGGTCAGTGACCGGGAGGTATATTGTAACAACAAGTGCACACACACAACAGTCATCAGGCGCTGATCCCGCCTTAGGCTAAACTCTTTAGTGACACTAGCGAGTGGCTAGAGGACTGAGCCTATACCACGTAATACAATACAAGGACGATACTCTATAAGAGCGTGGCTGAGCCACTATTGTACAGGACAATATTCCCTAGAGGTGTGGCCGAGCCACTATAGTATAAGGACCGTAGCAGTTATAACGATGTTAGGTATTGCTGCCAAGACTAGCATTATATTATAAGAATATGTTATGTGTGATGTCATCTAGAGTATAAGGTATGATTGCATAGTAAAACTTGGTTGCACGCACTGTGGTGGTATGTTTCTTGCCCAGGGGAATCTTGCATAACGGGGATCCTGGGTAAGTGGAGGCGCTGCGCTAGAATAGTTACCCCAGGCTCCCAGCTAGCGGAGGCTCAGATCTCCTGGAGCCGCAGGTGGTGTACAGTGGCCAGTAGTCCCTTTGGGAGGCAACAGAAAAAGGGCTACACATGAAAAATTAAGAATATAATAAATGATTAAAAATGGAAGGTGGTGGGAGTAAACGGATGGGGTTGGGGTGTATAACCCCGTAAATATAATCCTCAAATATATAAATGGATATTCGTTATTAGCACCCCAAAACCCTTGTCCTAATTATGGTATAATTTCTCTGTGTTGCCTCTGAGTGTATGGCTGAAATGTCCAATGTGATACAATGCAGTCACTAACACGGCATACCGATCAAACCAACCTCTGATCGCTACAAGGCAGAGTCAACCTAAATAACCTATACTGTTAGATGGAGTTAGAAATGTTGATAAAACCTGATACAATATCAATTAACTGGTAAATATCATGCAACATCAATCAATGTAGGGTGAGGACTAACTCACTATAATTAGTGTGGAAGACTCAGCACAATCATAGGTTGGTGGCATGTGGATTAAGCAACTATTTTTGTAGCAAATTTATTTGTTCACCTTTATTTGCTGTGTATAATTGCTGTCCTACACGAGCTTAATCCACATGCCACCAACCTATGATTGTGCTGAGTCTTCCACACTAATTATAGTGAGTTAGTCCCTACCCTACATTGATTGATGTTGCATGATATTTACCAGTTAATTGATATTCTATCAGGTTTTATCAACATTTCTAACTACATCTAACAGTATAGGTTATTTAGGTTGACTCTGCCTTGTAGCGATCAGAGGTTGGTTTGATCGGTATGCCGTGTTAGTGACTGCACTGTATCACATTGGACATTTCAGCCATACACTCAGAGGCAACACAGAGAAATTATACCATAATTAGGACAAGGGTTTTGGGGTGCTAATAACGAATATCCATTTATATATTTGAGGGTTATATTTACGGGGTTATACACCCCAACCCCATCCGTTTACTCCCACCACCTTCCATTTTTAATAATTTATTATATTCTTTATTTTTCATGTATGTAGACTTTATTTTATCTGATTCTTAATAAAAGCTATGTTTTAATAGTCCCAGGTGGAGACTGGTTAATTGTCTGTAGCTGCAATGAACCAGCTCCTTGCGTGATTTCATAGACCAATACAGACTTTCTATTGAAGCTCTTTTAGTCAGGAATTCTGCCCTGTCACAGTCACTAACTACATTTTTGTCATCTTCTGTCAGTTTTTAAATCTGTACAGGTATATGGCACAAAGGAATGCAGACTAAGGAGATAATTCACTAAACTGCAATATTGCAGGTCAGGGCACTATTGAGTGGACGTTCCTATTGACTTCAAGTGGAGTTTAAGTGCAATAGTGCCCTTCAAGGATACATTATGAAAGTGAATCTGAGTAAAGGAGAAGAATAAAGAAACGTGATTTGTCTTAACACAACAACACATTATGTCATTTATTTACAACATAACTAAAATTAACCTTTTTCCCTTTTAAAATGGAAGAGTTAAAGTGAAGCAATCTTTCATTAAGATAAAAGTGATAGCAAGTGCATTCCAAGTGCTAATACAAATCAATACCAGTATACAGTATGTCTCTCAATATTACCTCTTTGTGAAATGATATATATTGGCATCCTGACATCTTATGCATGAAGGATATGTACAACCTATCTTCTAATATCTTGTCTTGTAATATCCCACCTTGTCAAACTTCTGTCTTAACGACTAACTGTATAAATGTAGCTTGTTTGATTTCTTTATTTATGCATTTACATTGACATTCTTTTCTCTAGGATATCACATCAGGTGGTTGTTGGAAAACAGGACACAAAGATACCTGGAGCCCCTCAGCGACGGGGCACATGACCGCAGGGACTAGGCTCCCCTCTCTTCCCTCCCCCTCCCCCACACCTTTGGTGCTGGTTCACGTTCTGTTTCCTCTCCCCCCCCTCCCCAGCTTGGCTGGATTGCATGCTGTTTCCCCTCCCCTTCCCCAATGTCACAGGGGGCGGAGCTAAGGGGATTCAAAGAAGCGCAGGGGAGGGAGGGCAGTCTGGTCCCTGAAAAGAAGGTCCCGCCCACCCGTCCCTTTGTTTGGGTAATACCATGACAAGCGTATAATATATTGTACATTATGTTGTATTTTCTTCTTTTCAGAAATAAGTAAACATGGGAGGGATGTTGATCCAGGGAGTAATCTGATTGCCAATTCTTGGGGTCAGGAAGGAATTTATTTTTCCCCTTGGGTTATATCACTTGAGTTTTTTGTATGCCTTCCTCTGGATCAAAATACTGTAGGTGAGAATACAGGATAAAGTATCTGTCTAAATTTAGCATGGGTTGGACTTGATGGATGTATGTCTTTTCAACCTCATCTACGATGTAACTATGTCGGCCATTTTTGAGGTGGGCACTGCATGACATGTGTTGCCTACGTCACGGCGGCTGTTGGGGGGGGGTATGTGTTCGGTAACCTTGCCGTCGGGGGCTCTATGTTGCAGATAACCCCTAAAACCCTGTGGTGGCTGGGGGTAGTGAGTCGGCAGGGCTCATTTGTGCATGGTTCCCTGGGCCCAGTATCGCTTAACGGCAGGGCCATCGGGCGCCCGGCTTGGTGGATGTGCGGGCCTTGGTTGGTGTGCCATCGGGCGCCCGGCTTGGTGGGTGTGCGGGCCATTGTTGGGGTGCCATCGGCCTTTACCCGGGGGGAGAGCACCCTGGCAGGGTTGGCACTTACAGGGTTTATTTATGTAAATAAAGCCGTGGTCTTTGTACCTCCAGACCTTTGTTGTGTATTTATTTATATGTGTTTTGGGGGAGGGAAGGGGAGCTTCCTCGCTGGCTCCAAGGTCATGTTTTTGAAGTCTATGTGTATTTTAAAAAAATTTGTGGTTTTTAATGATGTTTAGTTTTCTACTTAGCTGTGCTATGGTAATATTTTATATACTTGAAAGTGATTAAATATGACACTGGTATACAATTTATATTTTGTATTTCTACCTTTTTTAAATACACAGGTGTAAATGAACCAAAACGAATAAAAAGGACAACATATCGTTTGTGCAAAAATATGTATTAAAACAGGCATTGAAACAAGTATCTTTCACAATAGGACTAACACAAGCTCATCATAATCAAAAGACCTAACATCAGTAATAATAAGGAGTAAGTATAAAGAACAACCATAAAAATAGAAAAGGTGTAGGAAAAAACTCTTTGCCAGTGAGAGAAAAATGTGAAGGTTAACACTTTAGATCTCAAGGTTTTGGGCAAAAAATACTTTAGCAAAAGTCCTTTTTCTATATTGTTTTTGATTTTTTAATCCAACTGGTACAGTTGTGGGACTGATTTTTTTTTTTATAGATATGCAGTTTATGGCATATGTCATTATTTGTTTTTGAGGAACGTGTTAAATACATTTCTTGTGTATTCACTGAAGTATCACAAAGATACTGTTTTTATCTTCCCCGTGAGTGACAGATGCAGTCTGCAGTAAAAAATGAGCTGAGGTAGGAGCCATTTATCCTTCTCTAATTAAGTGTATGGCAATCAATAAATCATCAGTGGTGAATGACGTGACTCCAGTTACAGCACAACTACTGTAGCCTGCATTTGTTAAATTGAGTTGTGTTGCGAAGTCCAACTAAGGAAGGTTTTAGGCCTCTGTTTAATACCTGTGAAACCATCTTCCCTGTCATGGATAAGAATTCAGCTCCATTCAAGTGAATTGTGCTAAAATCTTTTTCAGTATGGGTAAAATACATTCACAGCATATTGCATTACAGTACAATAGTTATACATTCTTAGAGTAGTTACTGCCTACACTACAAGTGCCAGCTCTCTTAGTGGTTTTGGAATAATTATCTTGCTAAAATTGGATGAGATGGAATTAATTCATCCATGATTTCCTGTTTGACAAAAGTCAGTGTTTTATGTGATTGCATGTAAGGCAATTACTTTACCCCTGAATTCAATCAAAAGTGACAGTACTGCTTGTCTTGTGTAAGAAAGCAAATGTGTTGTACTTTATGCTTCTCCTGATAAATAGTGATACTGTAGTTCTAATAAACAGTTGTAATATGTTTTACACTAGGAAATCTGTGCAACCTATTCTAGTCCTTTTTACAGATGCAGCGGCCATTATTTTAACAAATCATGGCGCCGTTTTCGTGCTGTACTCCACGCGGCATTAACGCCGCCAATTGCCCCAGGCACACGTGTTTATCGCGGTTGCTTTCTTTAAATTTCATGGATTGTGTGCAATTAAATGCAATTAAATGAATGAATTGTAATGTGTACTGTACAGTACTGTGCTACTGTGTCAATTTCAGGTGTTTAAAAACCAGAACACTAAAATGCCATTTTATGCACTCGCCTGCACTCGCGTCTTAAGGCGGTACGGTTGGAAGAAATCCCGCGTCATGAAATGGGTATTCCGAGGTATACACAACATGATTTGTTAAAATAATGGCCTCTGCATATGTATACCGATGTACAAAAGAGATACCTGCTTGTGTACTTCAAAAGTATATAAAATACCAATGTTTCTAATTGAAAGTCATATTCTGCTTTCCCTAATATTGATCAAATGTGTTGGACTGGATAATTAATAGATTGCATTAATTTCCTGTGGTTAAATGATCTTAAAGGATTACACTTACTGTATGTGTGCCCAAGTTTTAGCAGTATATTGTTCTCATTTTAAATTAATTCATAAACTAATTATACTGTGCAATCTTCATGGCTTATTAATATTTCAGTTTTGTTTTGTATTCCATTGAAGAACTGCACTACTGGTATTATAAATAATGAAAATAATTAGTCATTTTTCAAATAATGGTACCTAGAGCTATTAAGGTACTGAAACCAATTTCTTTAAACAGGATATACTGCAAAACCATTTAACAAACAGATTGCCATAGGGATCGAAAATATCCCTCAACAATCTTTTAATTGCTGCCAGAAAGTGATAAATGGTGACAAGATATACAGTAAACTAAATCGCATCCATTTACCATCTTGCACTGTATGATACTTAACATTCTGATTGGTGTTTATGCTGACTCACACGAATGATTATTTCCGCAAAGTATAATCTCAAAAATCTCCTTGACACACTCTCTTTTAAAAAAATCAGTGTAGTGATTTGTATTATTTTAAAAATAAAATCTAAATTGGTTAGTATCACATAAAACCCTTTCTAATTATTTCTGGTACTGATAATGATTTTTTTTTTAAATGTAGAAATACAATCTGACCAAGATTGTGGGCTAAAGTACTGTATGTATTTCTTAAAACATACCAAGTTCTTGCTCTTTTGTTTTCTGTTGGAAAATGTTCATTAATTTGTTGCGTAACAGTCGCGTTCCTGTGACTTCTCCCGGTAAAGTAAAGTTGACTACATTTATTTATAGCATTACTATTGCTTACATTAATTGTATTCAATTGTATTCAATTAATGTAACATTTGTCACAGTATGGCGAGTCCAAATTACATCCAAATTGTACAAGTGAATATGGATTGTTTTTAGCTTCTCCAATGCATTGATGAAAACAAAAGGAGTTTGCATAAAGTGCACTGAATTATTTATAAGACTATATTTTGGCTAAAAGACAGGTATTGGTGGTAAAAGCAAGGAAAACTGCTCATTGTGAATTATTTATTTAACTGTATTAGTGTCAATTGGGGCACAATCACACAGAAACTCCCATTAATTTTGATGAGATTTTCTGTTTGATAGTTCTCCCATTAGGCACAATCACAGTTTAATGAATAACCCCCATTATGCCTAATGTCACGAGATTGGCGAAACCACTTTGCAAATTTCAAAACATGTCAAAGTGGGCATTTGTGAACCCAAGTGATTTAGAACGGCACTTAAGATACTAAATGCAAGTGAAAAGATGGTGAGTGATCTAATAGCATAAGTGTACAGTAAGTTGAATACAGACAAAAATCTCAACCTCCAGAGGGAATGGTACAAATTCCCTGTAACAAGTGGATGCGTCCGAGGATTGAAGGGAGCATATATCCAGAACATCTCAAAATATAAAGGAGACAATTCTAGTGCAATACAGCCATGACAGTGTTAGGTTAAAGGATAGATCTTGGCTCCTACGGAGAACCTACTTACAAGAAGTAGGATATAAACCAGCAGTGAAAGAAGACTGTCTGACAGCTCTCCAACAGGTGAGTGGATCGTGGTATGTCTCAGGGAGAAAAAACAGAGAGGACTCCTAGGGCAGACCAATATACAATTTATAAAAAACGAATAAAAACAGCAGCAAATGTACTCACATGGTGTACATTCAATAAAGGCACCTCAAATACTGCGGTGAGCTGCAGGTTGACGCCGTAGAGGATAGAAGGTATCACATCTGTTCCGTGATTTCCCCGTTGGAACCTCGCTTCGGATGGCATTCAACGTCACATCAGCCGGTGTCCCAGATACTTCCAGATACTCGGAGAGAGGGGCGAGTGTGCAGCGATGGGTCCTCACGGCTCAGGAAACGACAGCTCTCACTAACAGGCTTGGCTCTACGCGTTTCGCTAATCCCAGTCAGCTTAGTCAGGAGCATAATAAGACCCCTAACGGGTGTTACATATATACTATGGCCAATTAATGGATAATTATTCACAGGTTCTCTCACAAGAGTACATAACACTGTGATTAAAAGGTGTACAATTAACGGTCTAAAACATCTTTATTATAATATAAAACTGCACTAAGAACTCAATAAAAAACAAATTAAAACACATGGTCATATATTGTAAACAATTACATCATGAAAAAGAGAGAGAGAAGAGAAAAGTATTAATAACAAATACACACTGTAAAATCTAAATTACTATTAGTCTATTAAATATAATTAAAATCTATAAGAGGAGGAAATATTATTTAAAATCCAAGAAGGTCTATAATAGCAATTCGTTTAAAAATGGGGCCAATTCAAAATCTATATTTAAACCATTTGGAGTAAGCGTATTGAGTTTATTTATCCAATACATTTCACTTTTGCTAAATCAATCTCCCTGCTGCGACCCCTCCAATGTTGTAATACAGGCTCAATTGCCGTGAATTTTAGACCTCTTGGATTTGAGTTATGACAAAGTGTAAAGTGCTTTGACACACTGTGTGTCATCACACTTCTCTTAATGATACTGAGGTGTTCAATCATGCGAGTTTTGACGGCTTTTGTTGTTTTGCCTACATATTGTTGGCCGCAAGGGCATTCTAATAAATAAATAACATATAAGGGCAATTCATATATTGTTTGATTTTATATGATTCATTCTTATTATTGGACTTAAAGTTTTTTTGTCCAGCTGTCTAAACTCGCAAGCTCTACATGTTGAGCACCCAAAGAAACCTTCTAATTGTTTAAACCAGCCTTCATCCTTATTTTGGACTTTTTTAAGGGCACTTGGCGCAATTTTGTTTTTTAATTTTGTGCCTTTCTAAAAATAATTTTGGGTTTCTCTGGAATGTTATCTTTGAGGATAGGGTCATTTAATAAAACGTGCCAATGCTTTTCAATTACATTACTAATGCTATTTGCTTCTCTATTAAAAGTTGTTAAAAATGCTGTGTCAAAATTATATTTTTTTGTGTCCAGTTTTTTTATATTAGGTTTTCTAAGTTTACTTCTATCTAGACTTTTGGCTTTATTGAGAGCTACAGTAAGTGTTCCTTATAATCTTTTTCTATAAATCTTGATTTTAGAATTTTGCATTGTTGGCCTAACGTATCATCATCTGTGCAATTTCCACGCATTCTTCTGTATTGGCCATAAGGGACATTATCTAGCCATTGGGGATGATAACAGCTCGTACGTAAAATATAATTGTTGCTATCAACATATTTGAAAAATGATTTCGTTTTTATTTCACCATCTTGTATATAAATAATAAGGTTTAAAAAGTCCAAAGAATCTTTACTTACTGTAGGTGTAAACTTTAGATTAAAATTATTAATATTAATATCTCTAAGAAATGTGTCCAGATCTGATTGTTCTCCTTCCAGACCATCAAAATGTTGTCAATGTAGCATCGTGGGCATTTGTGACAGGTGAAAAGGTGCAAAGAGGAAGCTTCATGCCAAATTTTACTTACAGAACTTTTGGGTAGAATTTGGCTATTATTGAGAATTATACATTTTTCCTCCTTAGAATCTACACTGAGCTTCTTGATTAATTCATACACAACCTAATATAAAGTTTGCTAAGTCATCTTGTACGAGTTCATACATCTCTAAATAAAACCGAATCCTGGAGTTCCTTGCTTTTCTCACAATTTTTCTCAGTGCTCCTCTGAGTTCTTAAAGAAATCTTCCTAGTTTATTTCCTTTATCCTTTTCTGCTGCTGCCTGGACATCCTCTGTCACATCTTTAATACATGTTTACCTATCTGCCTTTTAGACTTATGCAGTCTTTTGTAGACAGCCAGACAGTCATTTGGCATACATACTGTATACTTTTTCATCAATCATATTCTTCCATCTCAGATCTCAGCTAAAATATCCTGCTATAGCCCTGCTTTACTGTACTGTGTCTTTTGTTATTATCCAAGCTGTCTACTTTTCAGCCCACATTTCTAATAACTATAGCTCTCTCTCTCTAAGTACTTTATCCTTTCTGCTATGCACCAAAATAACTGATACCAGTTTATTTCATCCATCTTCTTTTCAGTGTCTGCTATCAGAGAATTTCCTCTTTTACATTATGCCTTAAATTTTATCACTGTATTATATTGTGTAAATAAGAATTGTACAGATTTTTTCATGAGAATTGTGTGGCAAATAAGTTTGACAAATAACACATCTGATGAATCAGAACGCGTTTTATTAGAAATGACAGAAATACAGTAAAGTACAGTACAAAAGCACAGTGTAATTTTGTAAAAATAAATATGTGCTTTGTGTAGTAGAAGTTATCCAAATACAGGAACAGTCATTTTAAGAACACTCCCCGTACAGATACTGTAATAGTTGAATTGCTATTCTAGACTGTATGGTCTTTATAAATTTATTCTGCATGGATAGGTTAAGGATATTTAGAATATACACTAGGGATATGATCTGCTGATAAGCTATTGAGTAAAGAAAATATGCTGTACAGATCTCATAAATGTTATCATGTAATAGCTAATGTCTAAATACAGAAAAACGAACAAGCAGTGGAAGTCATAATGAGTTTCTTATTCTCCACTTTCTATGTACATTAATTGTTATAATTTGTATTATGGTTAAAATCAATGCACAGTTCAAGGGATTTCCCCTTAAATAAATATCAATGCTGATACAATTTAAAGTTCTGAAATCCTCTTGGCATGTGCAGCATACAGTATTGTCATTCCTGTGATGAAGCAATTTGATCCATAATAGGATGTAAAATATATATTGTCAATTTGCACTGGCAGGAAATTAATAAAACTTGATATTTAAGACACGGATCTCTTGTGCATAAGGATAACAACACTGATTTAAATGATGAAAAGATAACGTAAAATTGCACTACTCATACATTTTCATGCACCAAAAGTTGGCAGATTAGCATCTTCCCAAAAGTCTCCAAAAATTACTCTAAAAATTGCTCACCAATGAGAACATTAGATAATTTGATGCAGAGCACAGTAAAACAGGAAATTTAGCATCACCTACAGATTTATCAATAAACGAAATGTAGCCCCCTCTCCCGTGTCTAAGGGAACTGCGTGTGCTGCTGTTACCTGTGGCTCACAGAAGCCTTAGTCACCGCAGCTGGGAGCCTGGGGTGAGCTTTCGTTCTCCTCGGTGCAGGTGAGGGATCCCAGCGCAGCGGGATAACCCCTTCCAGGACCACTTACAGTGAAATGATACATACACCAGAATATAACAATTGGTTTACTAACAATAGAATAACGATATAACGGTTCCATACAATATAATACACACAATACAATAATAACAAAACAGGGTGAGGGTCCCCCAAAGTACCTAGGGTGCATGGCACCAATACCCCTGGTGTCCTCCCCCAATGAGAGTCAGTCCCACCCATGTGTAGGGAGTAGCGCTACCCCTGTGGACCGTTGGTGCACTTTACCACCCTGGGCACTCCTGTACCCAGGTACCGCTGAATGAGCAAAAAGGATCCGTCTGATCCTACGACATCTGCTGAATCCTCTCTCTCTGGTCCACATAGCATCCGCCACTTGAGGGAGCTCCAACTGGAGGTTGTCCCTTAATTTCTATGGTTGCCTGTGGTTTGATCCCAAACTTCAGGCTGCAGCTCACCATGTGCATCTCTTCTCTGGTGCTACACCTGACACGAAAAGGCTAAAGGGTAGCGTTCCTGTCTGAGGTCTTCCCTATAGCAGCCACAATCTAGAAGGGGACTTAGCACCTAGCTGGGACCTAAGGGACAAACTGAATCTGTCTTGGGTGGAGATCCTATAGCACTCATCTTTGAAGACTGGGTGGATCTGTAGGGAAGATTGGGGTAATTCACCCACCTCTTGCAGATAAGCTCGGATAAGTGCCAGCACCACATCTGCATTGGTCCCCAGTATGATGGGGAGAGCTTGGGTGCTCCCAGGACATATTAAAGCCTCCACTTCCATGGGGTGGGTCTTGTTGTTATTCAGTTGCGGTATGTCCAACCGTACTTGAACCACATCATCAATGGGGTAGTCTTCCTTGCTGAGGCCCCATAGTTTCATCTTCTCCACCGACTGCATAGGCAGGTGTTTGAGGTACGAGTCATAGAAGGGGCTATAAATTATGGTCAACTGAGACCCTGTGTCCAGTAATGTGGAGGCATAGATTCCTTCCACTAGGATTCGTATCATAGCCCCAGGCCCCAGTCGAATGTAGGCATCCGGTTGGGGTGTTTCTTCAGTGCTAGGCACTGGGGTACTCTCCGAGGAGATGGGGGTTTGCTCTGTCGTTTGTACTGTGAAGGCCATGGCTCCCGGAGTTGAAGTTCTTGACTTTGGAGAGTCTTTATTAAAATGACCTTCTTGGTCACAGGTGTAATAGCGGTTACTTCAGTTCGCACCAGCACTAGAGGTAGGAGCCAATCTCCTAGGCATCGAGAAGGTCTGTCGGAATGGATTCTGGGGAGTAGGGTCTCCTTTGCACTGGACTTCTTTGCTGGAGTCGCGTAACTCTCCCCCTTGGAGGATTCGCAGGACACCCTGAGGGTTTGAAACTGCAAAATGGCCTCCTGCTCCTTTATTTGGTCCATTAGGTCCTCAAAGTTGGGAGGATTCATGGTGGAGATCGTATAGCAGAACCTTGGCATGTGGGGGTGTGTGAGTGAAGCTCCCACAAAGAATTGCCTGATGCTATAATCATCCAGCTCGGCCATGCAGATGACCTTCTTGTTAATCAGGGTCCACAGAGTCAGCTGCAGTCGTCGTAGAAAATCGGATAAGTCTTCCCCCTCCTTTTGTTTGAGGCCATGGAACTGAGCCAGCAATGCAATGGGGTCGTCTTTCAAGCCATAGGCTTTGTCAGAGCCCGAATCAGGTCTTGAGCCGCAGCCTCTTCATGACATTCATGATATAGTCGTATGATGTTGGCGGCTGGGGGCCGTAGATATTCCACGATTCTCTGTCTCTTGATAGCATCCGTGCATGTCCACTCTGGCAGTACTTGCACCACTCTTCAAACGCCGCTTCTCCCAGTGGTGTGGGCCGCACCACAGAGAAGGCTTTCAGCTTGCGATAAAGTTGGACCGTGGCCAGCTGACTTATTTTCTCAGTCAGTTGCTGTAGGACTCCTTCGAGTAACTGAGCTCCATATGAACTGTTGGTACTGCGGGGGCTCCGTCTGGACTGCGACTGCCAGCTTCGCTCCATCTAGGGCTCCATGGGGGAGAGACAGATGTGGGCGCCTGATATTCTTCCACGCCAGGGGTAGCACTAGGGGCTTCTGTTCTGACACTGTTTGGGGTATAAAAATAGACTCCCACCGGGTGGGGCTTTGAGAATCTGTAGGAACTGGGCTGCATTGTCCATTGGGATTTCACAGCGGTAGTCTACTAGGAGTGTACTCCACTGGATGTCGGCATCCTATTGCGCGTCTCCAATACGGGCTTAAGTGAACCCCGGTATCTGTTTTAGGGTGTAACACAAGTCAGGTAAGGGCAGGGATACTGGCACTTGACTAATGGTCATCACGTGGCAGGAAGATGCATGACATCGCAGGGCCCACTTTTGGACTCTCCGGCAGGACGGTAGTGACATGTTCCCTATTTTGAGTTGACTGCCTTAATTTAGATTGGGCACCCCAGGGATGAATCTCAGCAACGACTCCAAATGTAGCCCCTTTTCCCCATGTCTAAGGAAACTACATGTGCTGCCATTACCTGTGGCTCACAGAAGGCCTAAGCCTCCTCAGCTGGGAACCTTGGGTGAGCTCTGGTTCTCCTCGGTGCAGCGTCTTCACCTGAGAGGAATTCCAGTACAGCGGGATAACCCCTTTCAGGACCAGTTACAGTGAAATGATACACACACCAGTATAGAACAATTGGTTTACTAACAAAGAATAACGATATAACAGTACCATACAATATAACACGCACAATATAATAATAACAACACAGGGTGAGTGTCCCCCAAAATACCTAGAGTGCGTGGCACCAATAGCCCTGGTGTCCTCCCCCAATGAGAGTCAGTCCCACTCACATAGGGAGTAGCGCTATCCCATCTCTTGAGGGAGCTCCAACGGGAAGGTGTCCCTTAATGTCTATAGTTGCCTGTGGTCTGATACCAAACCGCAGGCTGCATTTCACCGCATAGTGTCTCTTCATTGGTGCTACACCTGACACTATAAGGCTATAGGGTAGTGTCACTGTCTGGGATCTTCCCTATAGCAGCCACAATCTAGAAGGGACTTATGACCTAGCTGGGACCTAAGGTAAAAACCTAGTCCTAGTCCAGGGGAGCACTACTTCAATGGTTCTGCCCTTCTTCCAACTGCCAGCAACTCCAGCAATTGCCTGTAACTTCCAAACTGTGTCAACATTCTACCTGAATGTCCCTCAGGCTCCTGGGACATGTAGTTCCTTGAGGAGCCTCTCCTAAGATGGCCACCAGAACTCTGGGGACTGCGCAAAACTCCACTGCGCATGTGCAAACCTAAAATGGCTGCCGAAACGTCTCGCCTCTCTGCACATTCGCACGGCAGCATTTGCGCTTGCGCAAACTACAAGATGGCGTCCCCCGCTTGCCGGGTACGCCAAGTAGCTCCTGTGCTCCTATACACCACAGCAGTCCCACTCCCTGGCACCAAAGGTAAGAGGGGACACGGCGACATCAACAATTAATGATTTTTTAACATATCAACTACCAAGGATTTTACATCTCTGATCCTTAGAGCCTTATTCGATATAGTGTGAATTGGCCAGTCGCTTAAAACTACTATTCAAGTAAATGGCAGGTTTTGTCTGATAGCAGTGCAATTGGCTACTTTGGACCATATTGAAAAAGGCACTGAGCATTGGGAAGCAGGGTGTCCTTGGACCTGAAACTAATCTGGTTCAGCTCCAGAGACCCTCTGCTTCAATCCTATGTAATAAAAATGAAAACAGTGTGAACGCCTGTAAGAGATAAGGCAAATGTCTCAGAGCTTCCAGAGGGAGGGTGATGCACCGTGGAGTCCCCAATTTAAATGCACTCAGCATACATATATAATTACAGTCTGCTAAGTAATAGTGGGAAAGTTCAAAAGTGTATAAATGTACATTAATATGGGTAGTACTGCTGGCCAGAGCCAGGGTAGGAAGTATACTTGTGATTAATCCTTGAAGCAAATACCCCAGACAGTTGTTGGGGAGGGTGGATAATTGTAAAATTGTAACGCTGTGCTCACCACAAACAAGGCGGGACCCTGGTACTGAGGTGGGAATGGGTATAAACGCCACCCACAGCCCTGGGGGCACGTCTGGAGTGCGGATGGTCAGTCAGCCGGGTCAGGATTGGAGAGAATAGAATGGTTAGGTACTTTCCGAGGTCTGAGGTAGGATCCGGTAGAATGGTCAGTGTCCGTTTAGCCGTGGTCAGGGGTTGGAGCCAGAAGGAGCATAGAGGTCCATAAGCTGAGGTCAGGATTGGAAAGATGCGGAAGGTCAGAGGTAAGCCGGGTCGGTAAGCCAGAAGTGCAGAGTCCAAGAGAATAGCCGGTCGGTACAATCTGCAACAAGCCGGTCGGTACAATCTGCAATCTGCAACAAGGAGCTAGGAGACGAGGCAAGGCAGGACAAGGAACCAGGAAGTGGGAGAGCAGCACTAACTGGAACTATGCTCAGCCAAAGTGCAAGTGGCACAGCTGAGCATATATGGGAGAGCATGACCAATGAGAGAGGGGGGCGGAGTGGAGGCACGGCCTCCGCGGAGGCATGGATAAGAGGAGAGACACAGGTTTGCGAGCGGCGCACATGCATCACGTGTGCGCGCCGCGCGACGTTGATGCGTGTCGCAAGCGGGGGGCGGAGCCAGACTCTGTGACATCAGAAAAGCTCCTGCGGGAGCGCGCACGTGCTATAAGGACAGCGGGGTTGCGCGAGACATCAGTTAAGGAGGGAGTGCGCCGTGGGGACGCGCTCCCCAATTCCTTACAAAAATTAAACGGAAGCAATTTTATTAGTATATTACAGAGTAAAACTAAGGGGGTAATAGTAGTGAACACATAACAATGTGCCAGTGAGCAGCAATGGGTAAGTCAATCAGTAATGTGTTTGTAAAGCAGATGGCAACTTGATCTATTACCAGTGGCGATTGTAGCACCCTGTTTAGTGGTTGCTAACGGTTAATTACTGATGTTTCAAATCAGCACAAGAGAACACTATCTCATAACCCGTAGAGAACATCTGGGCATTAAGCTCCGAGTACCGACAGTCGTAATAACTTGAGGGTCTGCAAACAATTCTAATTGTAGTTAATTGGTTGCAGTAAATGTGGCAACCTAGTTGGGTGATAGATCATTGCAGTGTCCAATTCATAGAGTGGCAAGGTAATTACCCATTATGTAGTATTAACAGAAATCTGCTGACTACTTCTATTATTAATTAGTCTGTGTACTCAGATATTTATATTGAATGTAGCAGACTACTACTTGGCAGCCCACAAATCAGTCTGATTAGACATTGGTTTGCAGAGGAAAATTATAATGACAGGGTCACTTTTGGTAAAAGTTATTTATTAACCTGTGTTAGGGATTCAAGGAAAAGGTAAGGACGGATCAACAAGGAGACGCTAATCTCTGTAGCAACTGGTCCAAGTACTCAGATGATTGTATTGGATGTAGCAGACCAGTACTTGGTAACCTGCAAACCAGTCTGATTGATAATTGTATGTAGTAATTGCACTGTAGCAGACTTCTGCTCGGTAGAATAAATGAAAAGTAAGTCACTGTAGATCCTATTAGTGGAGTCGCAATATAGAAAGCCTCTGTGTGTGTTCTAATGATATGTGCTTACAGCACTTAATTCAGAGCAGGGAGTAGAACTACTGTACAAATTGCCTGTAAGAGCTGTGCAGGGAGGGTCTCTCTACTCTCTATTCACAGCTCTTCCGGACTGTTGCAGCCTGGTAGGATTAAAGCAATGGGAGTCCAAATCAGAAGCAGAGACCCTGCTGTGTTTATCCTTATTGGAAATTCCCAACGCACTGCGCTTGGATGCTTTCAGTCCGCACTTGGGCCACTGTCCACCCTCTCTAAGTGACACACAGGGTTCAGTTGAATCGTGGCCCATCTGTATGTTAACTATTTGTTTGATGTCTGTGAGGAGACTTTTGATATCTTCATTAGTCAACCAATTAAATAAAAAATAAAAAAATAAGAGAGGGGGCACATTATACAGCATCCAATCGGATTGAAGCTGTACCATCTGATCATAAAATGTGACATCTCAGGCCATAGTGCCTGTAAGTCTCATTTTACCTCAAGAAACTGACGAGAGATCATCCTGTTCTGGATTTACCATGGGGCTTTGGATTGAAAGATGAAGAAAGAAGAAAATAATGACAGATGAAAAAAGAAGACGGTGATAGAAGATAAAAGAAAGACGGGTTTTATTTAACCTGATGCTAGTCTTCAAGGTGGATGGTGTTGGATTGCTGGTGATGTCGTGGTACGAGAGCTTGCAGATACAATGGAGTTCGGAGGGTGAAGACTTCTAAAGGTAAGTAAAATTGTGAATGTACTGCACCGACACACTTTATTCGAGCAAATACCCGGTATGTACCTGGCAGAAACCTGGAATGCGCCGCTCCTCACCTCTAACAAGCCCCGTTGCGTTTGCCTTCCCAGCCACGGTTCATGCCTGGCTGACGGGCGGCTGATCTGTTAAATGATAACGAAAAGAATTTACTAGGCTGCAATGTTTCATTTGTCCACCAGATGGCATAAACTCATGAATTGTAATGCAGTATATATATATACAGTACTGTATATACACAGTATATATATATATATATATAACAACAACCCCTATAAGCCCTAACATACAGTACTGTACACATACAGTACTGTATATGCACATACATAAATGATACTACTGTATGGGCGGCGGGGGCAAGATGTGTTTGCAGCAGAGAGAGTACCGCTGCTCTCTCTCTGCGCAAACATCCGCACATTAAAAATTATTTGAAATACATTTTTATTGATAGTGTAGATGTGCAGGGGGTCTCCGGAGCTGAACCGCGTTGGTTTTAGGTCTGGGGACCCCGTGCCCCCCGAGATACAGGCCCCTTTAGGGGGTGCCGGTATCCCTCTGCTTGGTTTAAAGGTCCGATCACGTGATCGCGGCCTGTAAACCAAGCAGAGCAGAGGGATACCGGCACCCCCGGCACGGGGTCCCCAGACCTGAAACCTGTGCGCTTCTGCTCTGGAGACCCCCTGCACATGTACAGTATCAATAAAACACATACAATATACAGTATAAATAAACACTCGTTCTTTACCTTAGCGGCTATGCGCTATGGTAAAGAAGCATCATTTCTGTATTTTAATAATATTGTACAGTGAGCAGGGGGTTCCCTGAGCCAGAAATTAATGCTCAGGGACCCCCCCCCTGCTCCTGCTCAATATTATTAAAAATACAGAAATGCTGCGTCATTACCATAGCGGATAGCCGCTAAGGCAATGAAGGGGTTAACCCACCGTGCCCGCTTTATTGTGTGTAGTGGGTGGGGATGGGTGAGGGGGGGTATTTGGCCCTTGGTGGGAGTTTAGGACTTGCGGGGGGGTTGCGGGTGCACTTAACCCCTTCACGACCGTAGCAGTTAATACCGCTACGGTCATGAAGGGGTTACGCCCTCCCGCTACCCCCCCGCAAGCCCTAAACAAGCACCGTTGGGGCTAATACCCCATTCACCCATCCCCACCCACTACCCACAATAAAAAAAATACACACACACAGCACAGCACAGCAGGCGCCAAAAAATAAATAAATAATTATAAATAAATAAATAAATGACAATAAATACATTTGAAATACATTTTTATTGATAGTGTAGATGTGCAGGGGGTCTCCGGAGCTGAACCGCGTTGGTTTTAGGTCTGGGGACCCCGTGCCCCCCGAGATACAGGCCCCTATAGGGGGTGCCGGTATCCCTCTGCTTGGTTTAAAGGTCCGATCACGTGATCGCGGCCTGTAAACCAAGCAGAGCAGAGGGATACCGGCACCCCCTAAAGGGGCCTGTATCTCGGGGGGCACGGGGTCCCCAGACCTGAAACCTGTGCGCTTCTGCTCTGGAGACCCCCTGCACATGTACAGTATCAATAAAACACATACAATATACAGTATAAATAAACACTCGTTCTTTACCTTAGCGGCTATGCGCTATGGTAAAGAAGCATCATTTCTGTATTTTAATAATATTGTACAGTGAGCAGGGGGTTCCCTGAGCCAGAAATTAATGCTCAGGGACCCCCCCCTGCTCCTGCTCAATATTATTAAAAATACAGAAATGCTGCGTCATTACCATAGCGGATAGCCGCTAAGGCAATGAAGGGGTTAACCCACCGTGCCCGCTTTATTGTGTGTAGTGGGTGGGGATGGGTGAGGGGGGGTATTTGGCCCTTGGTGGGAGTTTAGGACTTGCGGGGGGGTTGCGGGTGCACTTAACCCCTTCACGACCGTAGCAGTTAATACCGCTACGGTCATGAAGGGGTTAAGCCCTCCCGCTACCCCCCCGCAAGCCCTAAACAAGCACCGTTGGGGCTAATACCCCATTCACCCATCCCCACCCACTACCCACAATAAAAAAAATACACACACACAGCACAGCACAGCAGGCGCCAAAAAATAAATAAATAATTATAAATAAATAAATAAATGACAATAAATACATTTGAAATACATTTTTATTGATAGTGTAGATGTGCAGGGGGTCTCCGGAGCTGAACCGCGTTGGTTTTAGGTCTGGGGACCCCGTGCCCCCCGAGATACAGGCCCCTTTAGGGGGTGCCGGTATCCCTCTGCTTGGTTTAAAGGTCCGATCACGTGATCGCGGCCTGTAAACCAAGCAGAGCAGAGGGATACCGGCACCCCCTAAAGGGGCCTGTATCTCGGGGGGCACGGGGTCCCCAGACCTGAAACCTGTGCGCTTCTGCTCTGGAGACCCCCTGCACATGTACAGTATCAATAAAACACATACAATATACAGTATAAATAAACACTCGTTCTTTACCTTAGCGGCTATGCGCTATGGTAAAGAAGCATCATTTCTGTATTTTAATAATATTGTACAGTGAGCAGGGGGTTCCCTGAGCCAGAAATTAATGCTCAGGGACCCCCCCCCTGCTCCTGCTCAATATTATTAAAAATACAGAAATGCTGCGTCATTACCATAGCGGATAGCCGCTAAGGCAATGAAGGGGTTAACCCACCGTGCCCGCTTTATTGTGTGTAGTGGGTGGGGATGGGTGAGGGGGGGTATTTGGCCCTTGGTGGGAGTTTAGGACTTGCGGGGGGGTTGCGGGTGCACTTAACCCCTTCACGACCGTAGCAGTTAATACCGCTACGGTCATGAAGGGGTTAAGCCCTCCCGCTACCCCCCCGCAAGCCCTAAACAAGCACCGTTGGGGCTAATACCCCATTCACCCATCCCCACCCACTACCCACAATAAAAAAAATACACACACACAGCACAGCACAGCAGGCGCCAAAAAATAAATAAATAATTATAAATAAATAAATAAATGACAATAAATACATTTGAAATACATTTTTATTGATAGTGTAGATGTGCAGGGGGTCTCCGGAGCTGAGCCGCGTTGGTTTTAGGTCTGGGGACCCCGTGCCCCCCGAGATACAGGCCCCTTTAGGGGGTGCCGGTATCCCTCTGCTTGGTTTAAAGGTCCGATCACGTGATCGCGGCCTGTAAACCAAGCAGAGCAGAGGGATACCGGCACCCCCTAAAGGGGCCTGTATCTCGGGGGGCACGGGGTCCCCAGACCTGAAACCTGTGCGCTTCTGCTCTGGAGACCCCCTGCACATGTACAGTATCAATAAAACACATACAATATACAGTATAAATAAACACTCGTTCTTTACCTTAGCGGCTATGCGCTATGGTAAAGAAGCATCATTTCTGTATTTTAATAATATTGTACAGTGAGCAGGGGGTTCCCTGAGCCAGAAATTAATGCTCAGGGACCCCCCCCTGCTCCTGCTCAATATTATTAAAAATACAGAAATGCTGCGTCATTACCATAGCGGATAGCCGCTAAGGCAATGAAGGGGTTAACCCACCGTGCCCGCTTTATTGTGTGTAGTGGGTGGGGATGGGTGAGGGGGGGTATTTGGCCCTTGGTGGGAGTTTAGGACTTGCGGGGGGGTTGCGGGTGCACTTAACCCCTTCACGACCGTAGCAGTTAATACCGCTACGGTCATGAAGGGGTTAAGCCCTCCCGCTACCCCCCCGCAAGCCCTAAACAAGCACCGTTGGGGCTAATACCCCATTCACCCATCCCCACCCACTACCCACAATAAAAAAAATACACACACACAGCACAGCACAGCAGGCGCCAAAAAATAAATAAATAATTATAAATAAATAAATAAATGACAATAAATACATTTGAAATACATTTTTATTGATAGTGTAGATGTGCAGGGGGTCTCCGGAGCTGAACCGCGTTGGTTTTAGGTCTGGGGACCCCGTGCCCCCCGAGATACAGGCCCCTTTAGGGGGTGCCGGTATCCCTCTGCTTGGTTTAAAGGTCCGATCACGTGATCGCGGCCTGTAAACCAAGCAGAGCAGAGGGATACCGGCACCCCCTAAAGGGGCCTGTATCTCGGGGGGCACGGGGTCCCCAGACCTGAAACCTGTGCGCTTCTGCTCTGGAGACCCCCTGCACATGTACAGTATCAATAAAACACATACAATATACAGTATAAATAAACACTCGTTCTTTACCTTAGCGGCTATGCGCTATGGTAAAGAAGCATCATTTCTGTATTTTAATAATATTGTACAGTGAGCAGGGGGTTCCCTGAGCCAGAAATTAATGCTCAGGGACCCCCCCCCTGCTCCTGCTCAATATTATTAAAAATACAGAAATGCTGCGTCATTACCATAGCGGATAGCCGCTAAGGCAATGAAGGGGTTAACCCACCGTGCCCGCTTTATTGTGTGTAGTGGGTGGGGATGGGTGAGGGGGGGTATTTGGCCCTTGGTGGGAGTTTAGGACTTGCGGGGGGGTTGCGGGTGCACTTAACCCCTTCACGACCGTAGCAGTTAATACCGCTACGGTCATGAAGGGGTTAAGCCCTCCCGCTACCCCCCCGCAAGCCCTAAACAAGCACCGTTGGGGCTAATACCCCATTCACCCATCCCCACCCACTACCCACAATAAAAAAAATACACACACACACAGCAGCCCCACAATTAATAAATAAATCTAAATAAATAAATAAATACATGAAGAGAAATAAATATATACTGGATATATATACAGTATATATATAATAACAATCCCTATACATATACAGTATATACTTTGTATATATATATATACACTGTATATATATATATATACATATACATATACATATACATATATATATATATATATATATATATATATATATATATATATATATATATATATATATATACAGTATACAGTATATATACACACATGATGAACCAATAGTACAAATACATGTAGAATGGTTATCAAAATCATACTGTCCTACAGATAACGCTTCTCTATACAGACAATAATAATAATCCATTTAATAATCCTAACTTATTTTACAATATAAAACATAACATTCCAATCCACACAGTACATTGCATTTACATTGTATAAATGATGCATAAAATCTATGCACCATATACATTCTGCAAATGAATGTTAACAATATACGTAATTGCAAGCTACAGTACTCTACCAGTAAATACAAACACTTCCAAACAATTCAACTATTTTAACCACTCAAGTATACAAAAATCAATATATACTGTAAGTACCAACCAGAAAACACAATTTAAAACCAAATCTAACCCTTACAATACCAAGGATTACATCTATCTAATTGTAAAAAACCTTATACATTATACACAGCATTGTTTAAAGCCCCCTCCCCCCTAATGTTTCTGTTAAGCAGATTACATTGAAGGGAGAGAGATGTAAAGGCCTAAAGCCCCCTCCCCCCTAATGTGTCTGTTAAACAGATTACATTGAAGGGAGAGAGATGTAAAGGCCTAAAGCCCCCTCCCCCCTAATGTTTCTGTTTAACAGATTACATTGAAGGGAGAGAGATTTTAAAGAAACACACATTAGGGGGGAGGGGGCTTTAAACAGATTACATTGAAGGGAGAGAGATGTTTCTGTTACCAGTAAATCTCCCTCCCTGCATTGCTAACCACCCTCACCCCCTGCAAAAAAGAGACAAAAATTAAAACATACAAAGTAATGTCCCCTAACCCCTTAATCACCATAGCGGTTATTAACCGCTACAGTCATGAAGGGGTTAACCCACCCTCACCCACCACTCGGGATGCCTACATACCCTCCCACACTAACCCCCCCCCACCCGTGAGGCCTAACCACCCAGTCAGTACCCACAAGGGAGGCCTACCCACATACCGTTGGGGAAACACCCCACCCCCACCCCAGTACCCACAATAAAAACAGTACAATGACCCACAATAAACAGCATTATATTTATTAAATACATTACCCACCCCCTGTGACCCCCCATAAATACAAGATTTATTCTTTTACATTCAGGGTCCATAACGCAGCCCCACGCTAGTCCCCGGTGGGCTGGCAGGGCACCTGGACAGACCTACAGTTTACCAGCAGCATTCCACAGGTTCTGGAGGCCTGCTGGTGGATCCTGCCAGCACCATGGCGCCCAGGTGGTCTCCTTGGGTCACCGTGAGCCACAATTGGGTCCCCACGGTAGGCCCAACGATGTCTGGGAGCCCCGGGTCAAACCCACAGGTGTCTGCGGGGCCTCGGGTGGTTCCCATGGGGGTCTGGGGAACTCACGGGTGCTCACTACGGGTCCGCGGTGCCCCCACAGAAGTGGGACCACACATCATCATCCCCGCACCTACGGGTCGGAGGTGCCCCCACAGAAGTGGGACCACACATCGTCATGCCCGCAGACTACGGGTCAGAGGTGCCCCCACAGAAGTGGGACCACACATCGTCATCCCCGCATGTGTCACCCGTGGAACCACCAGCCTGCTACCCTTTAGGATACCCGAGGATACCCACAGGTGGTCTCCATAGGCCCCACGCAAAACCACGGAATCAAACCCTGAATGTAAAAAAAATAAACTTGGCCTATACATTCAATACATACACCCTCCCCCCCAACACCTACAGTACAATAATGTGCAAAATAACTATTATCCAGATATGGATAATAGATTAATTGCCCATTATTAAAAACATTAACTAGCATATACAAATAAATAAAGTACTACTGACCTCATCAATACGAAGTGTCCGATGCCAGCGCCGTCCTTCTCTTGCCCACACAATACATAGCCAAAACCAAGGCAATACATTGCAAGTACATTCAGATATCAATTAACCCCTTAAACACCTTATCGGATAATAACCGCAAAGGTAATTAAGGGGTTAAGCCACACAGGCCCGATACCCACCCTTCACCCATGAATTTGTACTGTGGCTTCATCATGCAACTATATATATATACTGTATATATATATACACAGAGAGACAGAGAGAGAGAGAGAGATATACAGTATATATGTATATTATGTATATATATATATATATATATATATATATATATATATACACACACGTTATATACACACCCATGATAAACCAATATACAGTACAAATAAATGTAGAAGGGTTATCAAAAGCACTGTCCTACAACCAAACTCTTCTCCATACATACACACTAAATTAAAATCAATTTCCTTTAATATTCATAACTGATCTCTCAATCTACTGTAAATCATCACTAAACCTCTGAAAAGCCATTTAAACAACTTACATTCCAATATAAATGATGCCTAAATATCTATGCACCATATACATTCTGCAAATTAATCAACCAAGTAAACAAAACTAAATTAGTAATCATTATTTACATCCCTAAACAATTCACACTAGATAAGGAACAATAAAACCATTAACAAATTCACGCCTAGAGCAGAACAATTAAGCCTTTGAAAAAATATATGTACCGACAAAAATACAACCTTTACAAACCAAGCCTATCCCTGACCTTCCTCAAACACACAATACAATACCAAGGAATACTGTACAGTACATCTATCTAATTTTAAAATACTTTAAACTCACAATAAAGCATACTGTAGCAGCATACACAAAATAATTTAAAACACATCCAATCCAGCTTTTAAAACAACATCATTTCTTACCCTGTACTGTACTGTATGTATATATCTCTCTAGACATATATACATACAGTACATACATACATACAGTGGCAAGAAATGATATACCACAAAAAAAAAAAACTACACATGTTAAAAAACCTTTTGAAAAAATTAACAAGTTAAATAAAATACATTTCTTTACTGTAGTTCACTTACCATTACTTGCCCCCACCGACTCCCGTTGCCCAGCTTACTCACGAACCAATCCACGATCAGGAACCCATAAAATAATAAACCATTCAAAATAATAAACATTAAACTAAAAATCCAAACCAATCCACGGGTCTTCTAGTTGTAATCCATCTTTATCTTCATCTGTGTTCTTCTTTCTTCTATCTCCTTCCAGCGGGGGGGGGGGCGGGGTCTTCTCCCCGTCTGCGGCCACGCCCTGGTCTTCTTTCTTTCCCGGAGGTCCTTCCTCCGCGGCGTCTGGCTTCAAAATGAGACGACATAGGCTTTTAAAGG
This sequence comes from Ascaphus truei, assembly GCF_040206685.1. Lineage (NCBI taxonomy): Eukaryota > Metazoa > Chordata > Amphibia > Anura > Ascaphidae > Ascaphus > Ascaphus truei. The sequence continues at coordinate 115,478,943 of NC_134484.1, read as the reverse complement.
CCTATGACGTCACATTTTGCGTCATGGTTCCCACGGTCCTGATTGGACCGTGAAAACCATGTGTTTTGGCCGACAAAAAAAAAATGATGACGTCACTTAAAGGGAATGAAAGCACAGCCAATCAGAATGGCTTTGCTTCAATTGCCTTTAAGATGACGTCATGAAAAGGCACATGGCCGCCCTCACATGGAATGGTAGCCAATCAGAGCGTGGGAACCCCATCCCTACTCTGATTGGCTACCATTCCATGTGAGGGCGGCCATGTGCCTTTTCATGACGTCATCTTAAAGGCAATTGAAGCAAAGCCATTCTGATTGGCTGTGCTTTCATTCCCTTTAAGTGACGTCATCATTTTTTTTTTGTCGGCCAAAACACATGGTTTTCACGGTCCAATCAGGACCGTGGGAACCATGACGCAAAATGTGACGTCATAGGCCTTTAAAAGCCTATGTCGTCTCATTTTGAAGCCAGACGCCGCGGAGGAAGGACCTCCGGGAAAGAAAGAAGACAGGGAGGGCGTGGCCGCAGACGGGGAGAAGACCCCGCCCCCCCCCGCTGGAAGGAGATAGAAGAAAGAAGAACACAGATGAAGATAAAGATGGATTACAACTAGAAGACCCGTGGATTGGTTTGGATTTTTAGTTTAATGTTTATTATTTTGAATGGTTTATTATTTCATGGGTTCCTGATCGTGGATTGGTTCGTGAGTAAGCTGGGCAACGGGAGTCGGTGGGGGCAAGTAATGGTAAGTGAACTACAGTAAAGAAATGTATTTTATTTAACTTGTTAATTTTTTCAAAAGGTTTTTTAACATGTGTAGTTTTTTTTTTTTGTGGTATATCATTTCTTGCCACTGTATGTATGTATGTACTGTATGTATATATGTCTAGAGAGATATATACATACAGTACAGTACAGGGTAAGAAATGATGTTGTTTTAAAAGCTGGATTGGATGTGTTTTAAATTATTTTGTGTATGCTGCTACAGTATGCTTTATTGTGAGTTTAAAGTATTTTAAAATTAGATAGATGTACTGTACAGTATTCCTTGGTATTGTATTGTGTGTTTGAGGAAGGTCAGGGATAGGCTTGGTTTGTAAAGGTTGTATTTTTGTCGGTACATATATTTTTTCAAAGGCTTAATTGTTCTGCTCTAGGCGTGAATTTGTTAATGGTTTTATTGTTCCTTATCTAGTGTGAATTGTTTAGGGATGTAAATAATGATTACTAATTTAGTTTTGTTTACTTGGTTGATTAATTTGCAGAATGTATATGGTGCATAGATATTTAGGCATCATTTATATTGGAATGTAAGTTGTTTAAATGGCTTTTCAGAGGTTTAGTGATGATTTACAGTAGATTGAGAGATCAGTTATGAATATTAAAGGAAATTGATTTTAATTTAGTGTGTATGTATGGAGAAGAGTTTGGTTGTAGGACAGTGCTTTTGATAACCCTTCTACATTTATTTGTACTGTATATTGGTTTATCATGGGTGTGTATATAACGTGTGTGTATATATATATATATATATATATATATATATATATATACATAATATACATATATACTGTATCTCTCTCTCTCTCTCTCTGTCTCTCTGTGTATATATATATACAGTATATATATATAGTTGCATGATGAAGCCACAGTACAAATTCATGGGTGAAGGGTGGGTATCGGGCCTGTGTGGCTTAACCCCTTAATTACCTTTGCGGTTATTATCCGATAAGGTGTTTAAGGGGTTAATTGATATCTGAATGTACTTGCAATGTATTGCCTTGGTTTTGGCTATGTATTGTGTGGGCAAGAGAAGGACGGCGCTGGCATCGGACACTTCGTATTGATGAGGTCAGTAGTACTTTATTTATTTGTATATGCTAGTTAATGTTTTTAATAATGGGCAATTAATCTATTATCCATATCTGGATAATAGTTATTTTGCACATTATTGTACTGTAGGTGTTGGGGGGGAGGGTGTATGTATTGAATGTATAGGCCAGGTTTATTTTTTTTACATTCAGGGTTTGATTCCGTGGTTTTGCGTGGGGCCTATGGAGACCACCTGTGGGTATCCTCGGGTATCCTAAAGGGTAGCAGGCTGGTGGTTCCACGGGTGACACATGCGGGGATGACGATGTGTGGTCCCACTTCTGTGGGGGCACCTCTGACCCGTAGTCTGCGGGCATGACGATGTGTGGTCCCACTTCTGTGGGGGCACCTCCGACCCGTAGGTGCGGGGATGATGATGTGTGGTCCCACTTCTGTGGGGGCACCGCGGACCCGTAGTGAGCACCCGTGAGTTCCCCAGACCCCCATGGGAACCACCCGAGGCCCCGCAGACACCTGTGGGTTTGACCCGGGGCTCCCAGACATCGTTGGGCCTACCGTGGGGACCCAATTGTGGCTCGCGGTGACCCAAGGAGACCACCTGGGCGCCATGGTGCTGGCAGGATCCACCAGCAGGCCTCCAGAACCTGTGGAATGCTGCTGGTAAACTGTAGATCTGTCCAGGTGCCCTGCCAGCCCACCGGGGACTAGCGTGGGGCTGCGTTATGGACCCTGAATGTAAAAGAATAAATCTTGTATTTATGGGGGGTCACAGGGGGTGGGTAATGTATTTAATAAATATAATGCTGTTTATTGTGGGTCATTGTACTGTTTTTATTGTGGGGACTGGGGTGGGGGTGGGGTGTTTCCCCAACGGTATGTGGGTAGGCCTCCCTTGTGGGTACTGACTGGGTGGTTAGGCCTCACGGGTGGGGGGGGGGGTTAGTGTGGGAGGGTATGTAGGCATCCCGAGTGGTGGGTGAGGGTGGGTTAACCCCTTCATGACTGTAGCGGTTAATAACCGCTATGGTGATTAAGGGGTTAGGGGACATTACTTTGTATGTTTTAATTTTTGTCTCTTTTTTGCAGGGGGTGAGGGTGGTTAGCAATGCAGGGAGGGAGATTTACTGGTAACAGAAACATCTCTCTCCCTTCAATGTAATCTGTTTAAAGCCCCCTCCCCCCTAATGTGTGTTTCTGTAAAATCTCTCTCCCTTCAATGTAATCTGTTAAACAGAAACATTAGGGGGGAGGGGGCTTTAGGCCTTTACATCTCTCTCCCTTCAATGTAATCTGTTTAACAGACACATTAGGGGGGAGGGGGCTTTAGGCCTTTACATCTCTCTCCCTTCAATGTAATCTGCTTAACAGAAACATTAGGGGGGAGGGGGCTTTAAACAATGCTGTGTATAATGTATAAGGTTTTTTACAATTAGATAGATGTAATCCTTGGTATTGTAAGGGTTAGATTTGGTTTTAAATTGTGTTTTCTGGTTGGTACTTACAGTATATATTGATTTTTGTATACTTGAGTGGTTAAAATAGTTGAATTGTTTGGAAGTGTTTGTATTTACTGGTAGAGTACTGTAGCTTGCAATTACGTATATTGTTAACATTCATTTGCAGAATGTATATGGTGCATAGATTTTATGCATCATTTATACAATGTAAATGCAATGTACTGTGTGGATTGGAATGTTATGTTTTATATTGTAAAATAAGTTAGGATTATAAAATGGATTATTATTATTGTCTGTATAGAGAAGCGTTATCTGTAGGACAGTATGATTTTGATAACCATTCTACATGTATTTGTACTATTGGTTCATCATGTGTGTATATATACTGTATACTGTATATATATATATATATATATATATATATATATATATATATATATATATATATATATATATATATATATATATATATATATATATATATATATATATATATATATATATATATATATATATATATATATATGTATATGTATATGTATATGTATATATATATATATACAGTGTATATATATATATACAAAGTATATACTGTATATGTATAGGGATTGTTATTATATATATACTGTATATATATCCAGTATATATTTATTTCTCTTCATGTATTTATTTATTTATTTAGATTTATTTATTAATTGTGGGGCTGCTGTGTGTGTGTGTATTTTTTTTATTGTGGGTGAGGGTGGGTTAACCCCTTCATGACTGTAGCGGTTAATAACCGCTATGGTGATTAAGGGGTTAGGGGACATTACTTTGTATGTTTTAATTTTTGTCTCTTTTTTGCAGGGGGTGAGGGTGGTTAGCAATGCAGGGAGGGAGATTTACTGGTAACAGAAACATCTCTCTCCCTTCAATGTAATCTGTTTAAAGCCCCCTCCCCCCTAATGTGTGTTTCTTTAAAATCTCTCTCCCTTCAATGTAATCTGTTAAACAGAAACATTAGGGGGGAGGGGGCTTTAGGCCTTTACATCTCTCTCCCTTCAATGTAATCTGTTTAACAGACACATTAGGGGGGAGGGGGCTTTAGGCCTTTACATCTCTCTCCCTTCAATGTAATCTGCTTAACAGAAACATTAGGGGGGAGGGGGCTTTAAACAATGCTGTGTATAATGTATACGGTTTTTTACAATTAGATAGATGTAATCCTTGGTATTGTAAGGGTTAGATTTGGTTTTAAATTGTGTTTTCTGGTTGGTACTTACAGTATATATTGATTTTTGTATACTTGAGTGGTTAAAATAGTTGAATTGTTTGGAAGTGTTTGTATTTACTGGTAGAGTACTGTAGCTTGCAATTACGTATATTGTTAACATTCATTTGCAGAATGTATATGGTGCATAGATTTTATGCATCATTTATACAATGTAAATGCAATGTACTGTGTGGATTGGAATGTTATGTTTTATATTGTAAAATAAGTTAGGATTATTAAATGGATTATTATTATTGTCTGTATAGAGAAGCGTTATCTGTAGGACAGTATGATTTTGATAACCATTCTACATGTATTTGTACTATTGGTTCATCATGTGTGTATATATACTGTATACTGTATATATATATATATATATATATATATATATATATATATATATATATATATATATATATGTATATGTATATGTATATGTATATGTATATATATATATATACAGTGTATATATATATATACAAAGTATATACTGTATATGTATAGGGATTGTTATTATATATATACTGTATATATATCCAGTATATATTTATTTCTCTTCATGTATTTATTTATTTATTTAGATTTATTTATTAATTGTGGGGCTGCTGTGTGTGTGTGTATTTTTTTTATTGTGGGTAGTGGGTGGGGATGGGTGAATGGGGTATTAGCCCCAACGGTGCTTGTTTAGGGCTTGCGGGGGGGTAGCGGGAGGGCTTAACCCCTTCATGACCGTAGCGGTATTAACTGCTACGGTCGTGAAGGGGTTAAGTGCACCCGCAACCCCCCCCGCAAGTCCTAAACTCCCACCAAGGGCCAAATACCCCCCCTCACCCATCCCCACCCACTACACACAATAAAGCGGGCACGGTGGGTTAACCCCTTCATTGCCTTAGCGGCTATCCGCTATGGTAATGACGCAGCATTTCTGTATTTTTAATAATATTGAGCAGGAGCAGGGGGGGGGTCCCTGAGCATTAATTTCTGGCTCAGGGAACCCCCTGCTCACTGTACAATATTATTAAAATACAGAAATGATGCTTCTTTACCATAGCGCATAGCTGCTAAGGTAAAGAACGAGTGTTTATTTATACTGTATATTGTATGTGTTTTATTGATACTGTACATGTGCAGGGGGTCTCCAGAGCAGAAGCGCACAGGTTTCAGGTCTGGGGACCCCGTGCCCCCCGAGATACAGGCCCCTTTAGGGGGTGCCGGTATCCCTCTGCTCTGCTTGGTTTACAGGCCGCGATCACGTGATCGGACCTTTAAACCAAGCAGAGGGATACCGGCACCCCCTAAAGGGGCCTGTATCTCGGGGGGCACGGGGTCCCCAGACCTAAAACCAACGCGGTTCAGCTCCGGAGACCCCCTGCACATCTACACTATCAATAAAAATGTATTTCAAATGTATTTATTGTCATTTATTTATTTATTTATAATTATTTATTTATTTTTTGGCGCCTGCTGTGCTGTGCTGTGTGTGTGTATTTTTTTTATTGTGGGTAGAGGGTGGGGATGGGTGAATGGGGTATTAGCCCCAACGGTGCTTGTTTAGGGCTTGCGGGGGGGTAGCGGGAGGGCTTAACCCCTTCATGACCGTAGCGGTATTAACTGCTACGGTCGTGAAGGGGTTAAGTGCACCCGCAACCCCCCCGCAAGTCCTAAACTCCCACCAAGGGCCAAATACCCCCCCTCACCCATCCCCACCCACTACACACAATAAAGCGGGCACGGTGGGTTAACCCCTTCATTGCCTTAGCGGCTATCCGCTATGGTAATGACGCAGCATTTCTGTATTTTTAATAATATTGAGCAGGAGCAGGGGGGGGTCCCTGAGCATTAATTTCTGGCTCAGGGAACCCCCTGCTCACTGTACAATATTATTAAAATACAGAAATGATGCTTCTTTACCATAGCGCATAGCCGCTAAGGTAAAGAACGAGTGTTTATTTATACTGTATATTGTATGTGTTTTATTGATACTGTACATGTGCAGGGGGTCTCCAGAGCAGAAGCGCACAGGTTTCAGGTCTGGGGACCCCGTGCCCCCCGAGATACAGGCCCCTTTAGGGGGTGCCGGTATCCCTCTGCTCTGCTTGGTTTACAGGCCGCGATCACGTGATCGGACCTTTAAACCAAGCAGAGGGATACCGGCACCCCCTAAAGGGGCCTGTATCTCGGGGGGCACGGGGTCCCCAGACCTAAAACCAACGCGGTTCAGCTCCGGAGACCCCCTGCACATCTACACTATCAATAAAAATGTATTTCAAATAATTTTTAATGTGCGGATGTTTGCGCAGAGAGAGAGCAGCGGATCTCTCTCTGCTGCAAACACATCTCGCCCCCGCCGCCCATACAGTAATATCATTTATGTATGTGCATATACAGTACTGTACAGTATGTTAGGGCTTACAGGGGTTGTTGTTATACAGTATATATATATATACAGTATATATACTGCATTACAATTCATTATAGGGGACGGCTTCACAGAGAACAGCTCGCAAGCGCCACCATGTGTATTTAGACGGCATTGCAGTATTTCAGCAAGCCGTAATAAAAAGCTTAAATTCCTGCCGGAAAATAACGCAATGCACTCTGGCAGAAAACGATCAGAAACCTGAATACACCCGAGTATACCCGAATTCGCGGGACTAGCCGTGCTCGAATAAAGTGTGTCGCCAGTGTAGGTAAATGTTTTTTTGTGTATTTATTTATTTTTGTTTGTGATTGCCCATTGACTAATAAAGTATTAATCTGTGCCCAGATAAATATAGTGACAGCCAATGCATTTTCTGTCAAATGCTTGTTTTGAATTGATTGTAATTTTTTCTATTTGTTTTTTATTGATTGGATTCAATTATTTGCAATTTGGATGGCTTGTTTTTAGTACATTTTAGGATTGGTTAGTGTTTTAAATTAATTATTTGTTTTGTTGGCTACTGGTTTAAATTAATTATTGTTTTGTTGGCTAGTGTTTAAAGTTAATTAATTGTTTTATTGTTAGTGCTTTTATTTATTAAATTGATTGGTTGGCTAGTGCTTTTATTTATTTATTTAATTGGTTTGCTAGTGCTTTTATTTATTTATTTACTGGGTTGGCTAGTGCTTTTATTTATTTATTTAATTGTGGTGTTTAGGTGCTTGTATATATCTTTTATTATTGTGTATTTTTGGCCTTCACACTTTTTTATTAGGATGACCATTGACTGCTATAGTGGCTTATCATGCTCATATTATATGGGGATGATGTAGAACTATGCCAATCAATGGGTAGAGGGTGGGTACACTATAGTGGTCTCGGGGTGGGTGGTTAGGCTTCCTGGGTGGGTAGCGGGAAAGGGTGAGTTAACCCTTTAATTAATATAGCGGTTATTAACCTCTAAGGTGATTAAGAGTTTAGGGACCATTAGATTGTATTTTTAATTGTAGTATTTCTGGCAATGGAGAACATGGGAATGGAGTATGCTGATGTGGATGCCCTTCATGATGTCAGGGGTAAGTAGAAATGTTTATTTACTTTATTTATGCTGGCTGGCTAATATTTTATTTTATTATGGGAAAATTAATTATTATCCATATCTGGATAATATTTATTTTGCCCATTACTGTACTGTATGTGTTGGGGGGTGGGTGGGGGGCTGTATTAATTTCAATGTATTGCACTTTTTTTGCCACAGGATTGGTACTGCAGGCCAGCGGCGACCCGTGGGGACTACCCGAGGGCCCACAGACACCCATGGGTACCACCTGAGGGCCCCAGACACCCGTGGGGACCACCTGAGGGATCCCAGATACCCACTGTGACCATCTGAGGACACTCACGGCATCAATCATGTGGGGTAGAGGAGGTGGGTATTAGTGTTTATTGTGGGTGGGTGAAGGGGGTATTTGGGGTATTTGGTGCTTGGTGGGTAGCGGGAGGGGTTAACCCCTTCATTGCCTTAGCGGTTAGCTGCTGAGGTAATGAAGTTGCCTATAAATGCATTTTTATTGCATGGGATTCATGCCGGGGATCTCCGGGGCTCATATTAATGGGTATCAGCTCTGGAGACTACCGGCATTAATCCGATACAGAAAAAAAGCATTTTTTCCCCTAAGTCCTGCATCGTCGCCTCTCAGCAGCTTCTTACTAGCCTCGTGCCAACTTTCCTGGCGTGAGGATTTCAGGAGAAACTCGCCATTCTAGAATTGCGTTAGGCCTCGATAACCTAATCGCAGATAATAGAATTCCACGAGTTTCAGAACCTGCGGATAAGTGGCTTATCGCCGCTCACCCATCAATTTTTTTTTTATGATGGCTTAAATTTTTGGCAATTCATGCCTTTATCACCCACTTATCGAGGCTTACTGAATAGCAGTATGCATTTTGGTTGATAAGTGCTCGATAAGTGGCTTATGAACACTTATAGCATAGGCCCCTTAGTCTTTGGCTACAATGAGGCAGAACTTTTTCAGTGATAAAATCACTACAGGTATAACACTAGCTGACTACAAAAAAAAGAAATCATGGGTAAAGGCGATGGGTAAGCATCCTGGACCAAACGCAAATGACCTCTCTACTGATGAGAGGGTCATGCGTGTTGCAGATGGGCCCGTGATGAGTGAGAAAGCTTTAGAGAGGGGTCCCCTGTACTAAAGGAGCTTCAAAACTGTGGGAATATCACAGAGAAACCTCACCAGATGTCACTTGGGATTTCCCCACACATTGAAGAATAGGTCAGCTTAAAAGAGGTAATACGTCAAGACAAGGAGTCTGCCGACCACCACACTGAGATGTCATGGGGTTCAATCAAAATGGCTAAAATCTTCACCCAGGTAAACCACCCATGAGCATGGATACTGAACCCGATGTAGGTGGTCACCCTAAACTCCGTGAAGAAAAGATCACCAGACGCACGGGAAAACTCTTGACCAAGGGGTCAGAAGCAGAAAAAATGTGCTTTGGAAAAGTTCTCCTTGAGCAACTGATGAGTGGTGATTTCAATCACCTTTTTGAAGAGACCGTGGTAACCTGGAGAAAGGGCTCAAATCCCAGTGTGACTGAGGGCTCTCTTCCTCCGTCCATTCTCATTCGAGCGGCAGGTAAATATTAAGTGAGAGTGGAAGGATGGGTGTTCTGGCTCAAGCACACCCTGATAGCTGAGTAGGGACAGGCAGGTTAACTCAATCCCATAATCAAGCAAGGAAACTTTCTTACTTGCTGAAGTGCTTATTTGGGGCAACAGCATATAAATGAAAAGGGGGAAAGTACGGAGAGAACTCTGGGACATGAGAGCAATGGAGGGAAAGGGGACCTATGGGGGAAGTGGGTTAAATGGAAGATATAGAGATAGGTGCAAATCAGTAACTTTACCAGGATAGGAGAGATGACTGCTCAAGATGGCTGCTGGTACTAAAAGAAAGCATGCTGGTCTGGCCTGATGGTAAATTTACTAGGACAATACCACCTGGCAAGGGGAGAGGGAGCAGTCCATCCTGGTAAAAAGGCAGGGGGCTTGCTAAGGCAACTGCCTGAAGCCAATAAACCCACAAGGGGTTGCAACATTGTTGCAACAGCTAGGCTGAGGAGTGCTGGAAGCCTGAAGACAGAGAAAAAAACATCCTGTTCCAGGACAATGGGCTTCAGTGGTGGCTAGCCCAAGCTACCCACAAACAGGGGAAGTATTTAACAGGGACTTGACCCTGTTTTAATGAGGCTTCAATACAAGCCTGTGGTGGTCTGAAGAATCCAGCAGGGAGCTGGCTAATTGCAGCCAGAGAATTACCCAGTCTCCACCTGGCTAATGAGACAGCTAGAAAAGACTCCTGCTGGGAACTGACAGAGAGAGAGAGAGAGAGAGAGAGAGAGAGAGAGAGAGAGAGAGAGAGAGAGAGAGAGAGAGAGAGAGAGAGAGAGAGAACAAAAAGAAGACAGAGAGCGCACGCCCCATAGTGTATTATTGTATATTTAATTAAAGGGGGGGATGGAAGAGGGAAAGGTAGAAAGGGATTGGAAATAGACCGCAATGTCCAAAAAAGCACCATCAGCTCACCAGGTAGAAAGGCTTAAAAACATTTATTTAAACTTCATAAAAATGAAAAAAGTGACAAACAAAATACTAATACATACAACCTCCTACGCGTTTCAGGCTCTAAGAGCCCTTTCTCAAGGGGGATGGAAGAGGGATTAAAAACACTCACAAAGTAGAATTATAAAACAGGTAATTTGTGATAAAAATCACCAACGAGGCAAGAACCGTCCCGTATTACGTCGGCAGTCCAACAGGATATCTTCAAACGATTCACCTGATAGCGTTCATTCTCTAATAATGATCAATAAAGTCCTCCACGCAATGTGGCATACGAGTAAGGCCTTAGTAAAACACCCTTCACGCTCTGGATGAACGCTATCTGGTGAATCGTTTGAAGATATCCTGTTGAGCTGCCGACGTGATACGGGACGTGCTTGCCTCGTTGGTGATTTTTATCACAAATTACCTGTTTTATACATCTACTTTGTGAGTGTTTTTAATCCCTCTTCCATCCCCCCCTTTAATTAAATGTACAATAATACACTATGGGGTGTGCGCTCTCTGTCTTCTTTTTGTTCCTCTAGAATCTACATTGGAATCGGTTATTCCATCTGAGAGCAGCTGTGGACCCCTGTACTTTGCACATATTGTTCTGATATACCCATCAGGACTCATGACAGGGAGGCGCGAGCTTCCCCCCGTCACCTAGAATTATTTATGTGTAGTGTACCTAATAATGAGAGGACACAGTCTGGAGGTAAAATGGCAGCGGCTTTGTTTATTAATAATAAACATAATCATAACTGAGGTAGTGCTCGGTGCTGGGCAATGCAAGAGGGGGCACCCGGAAGTACGTCCCGGTGACCTGCCCCCTCGCTTCAACCTGCTTTACCAGCCCTGAGCCCCCTCTGGCAGGACAAGCACCTACCCCCCCCCCAACTGCCACCGCGACAAAAGCAAATTGGCCCCGCAATAACCACTCCGTCCGGATCTTTCCGTCTTTCCTTATGTAAGCCGATTTATTTTTCGCTTCCTGCAACATAAAGAAATGTTAACTTGCCATGCAAACTTCAGATCCTGCGTTAAACTAGGGATGGGTGGGTAACTTATCCTTGGCCAGCCAGGAGCAAGAGGCCGGACCTCCCTCCTGGCTGCCGGCTTTAATGGTGAGACCCCTCACCCGGCCGCCCTTGCGGCCAATCCAGTTCGGGGAGGCCGAGCCCCCCGGTCACGTGCTGTGCCGCCCATTCAGGCTAGGCCCACTTCATGACCAGGGAGGTCGTGAGCTTCCCCTCTCACCTAGAATTATTTATGTGTAGTGTACCAATAACGAGAGGACACAGTCTGGAGGTAAAATGGCCGCGGCTTTGTTTATTAATAATAAACATAATCATAACTGAGGTAGCGTGCTGCCGGTCCGCGCCAGAAAGTGCTCGGTGCTGGGCAATGCAAGAGGGGGCACCCGGAAGTACGTCCCGGTGAGATGCCCCCTCACTTCAACCTGCTTTACCAGCCCCGAGCCCCCTCTGGCAGGACAAGCACCTACCCCCCCCAACTGCCGCCACCGACGGGCCTGTTTAACCCCCCTTAAATCAGGCCCGTACCGCCATAACCTCGCTCACTGCCTCCTGACCCCTTCTGCCAAAACTCGGCTGTCGCTTTATTGGGGTGTCTTTCCCGCCGAGGCGCCATATTCTTTACCGAAATTGGCGTTCGCGCCCTCCCCCTTAAACCCTTTACTGTCCTTCTTATAACATTTGGACTTGGGGTGCTGGTCCCCGCACCCGGTGCAGTTATGCTGGAAATGACAATTGGGGAATCTGCATTTTGACTGGTTAAAACCCCGGCATATGCCCGACTGTTTACCGACTGCGCGTCCCCTTCCTGCCGGCCGCGCGAACCATTCCGAACCCTCCTGTGAATTGTTACTGCACGTGTCCCCCTGAAAGCCAGCCTCACGAGAGGTTGAACCTCCTACCCCCGAAATGTGATCTAAGTATAAGTCGACATCCTTACTGTCCCACGTAACTACCCCTTTATTCTCCTGCATACTTTGCCTGAATTCCACGTTGTATGTCCACCATCCCATTCCCCCATATTTTTGAAACGCCTTCCTGATTATGTCCTGGTATTTAAATAACGCGGAGCATAATTGTGGCTCCTTTTCCCCCACTACGCCTGCCAATATCCTGAACGCCTGCACCCAGTTACCGAAAGTGCATGGGTACAATCATCTCTCTACATCGTTTTTCTTAGCTTCCCCTTTCTTTTTGGATTTCGCTACTGCTTCGTTGTACCCAGGAAGCAACGTCAGTAACTCAACATAGTCCCCTGCCCAAATTCTTTCCTTCACCTCTGTGACGATAGCTTTGTAACGGGCTATTAATAATTCACACCAAATATCACTGGGTTGAACTGAACGAGGCTTAGATATGATAAAATGTAATTTATTCCTTGAAAAGGGTGAACACACGAGATTATACAAATAACAGACAAAATATAGACACTCAATTAAGATGGAAATGATGAAATAGTCAGAAATCGTGACTAGCAGTTCATACAGCAATCTTGAAAATCACAAAAGATACGAAAGACAATAGCCATAGGATGAGCCTGGTTCTTATACAATTATTTCCCATTGAACACAGCCTAAACCCAGCCCCTCTCATAAATCAGTGGTGAGGTTGACAGTTTTCCACAGAGTAAAACTCCTCCCACCCAAGGATGTTTAAAAAATTGCTTTCCCTATCTAAATAACTTCATAACTTCAGTTCAGTAGTACTTACTGGCATTAATACATTCCGGCACGCTTGACGCTCCCAATAAGACTAAATATTACCGTGTAATACTAAAATTAAGAGAGATATTAATATCTGTCTCTTAGGACCTGCTAGACATCACGTGTCTGTAACCGTTATTTGTGGCTCAGTCCCCCGGTTACACATATGTAATTTTTAGCACGTTCAGCCGAGGACATCTCATAGTATTCTTATATTTAATAAGGTCACTCATTCTGATATCTCCTTGGGTAACCGCACCCCTACCCCCATAACCCCTGGTCAATAAATCCTTTGAAGCAGGGACTCCTGTGTAGAGAACATTTGTCACAGGTGCTAGATTTCACACCCAATGCCCCAGACATGGGCCTAGCTGTCTCTACCAGCAAGATGTGTTAACATACACCAAACCCCCTCTGTACTTTTCACACCCAACTTCAATCAAGTCTGTTGAAGCCCAGATATTTCTGAAAAGAAACCACATATTTGTATTTTCCTAAACTGCAGCTCATTAACCCCTTAAGCCCCAGTGTATGTGTGGTGCAGACACTGGCACAGAAACAATACATTTATACAGGGGAATAAACAGTTGGATGGCTGAAGCAAGGCAAAAACACATTACTGGACCCCAGTCCAGTTAACCCCTTGCTTCCCAGGTGAGAGTAGAGGGTGGCCAAATGGGGTGTAACCCATTTAATCCCGGGCCAAATCCTCTCTATCATGACAACCTCGTCTGACAGATGCGCGCCCAGGGACCGGGTGACCGCTGTATACGAATCACCGTATGCCGCATCCCCTACCCTCTTTGATTTTGCTGTCGCTACTGGCACCCCGGTTCCTGCCCCTTCCGCTGGTCCTCCTACTGCACTAGCTGCTGCTGTAACTCCCGCTCCCTGCCCTGACCCCCCTCTGTTGTTACCTGGCTAGCTGCTGATCCCGCGCCCCCGCTAGCGCCGGCCTCCCCTGCCGAAGCCTGTTCCTGTGTAATCCTAGCTGACGCGCTTGCTGCTCTGGGGTTCGCCCCTGCTGCTGTTCCTCCTTGTGCCTCGCTAGACTTGCCTACGCCTGCTGCTAGCAACGCCGCCTGAATGACCTTTTCCATTATGCTGATCAGTCTCGCCTCAGCATTGTCCGCTGCCCCTGCTACCGAACTCTCCGGTATTGGGGAACCGCGGATGCCTGGCAAGGTAGCCCCCTATATGCGTAGCTCTCTTACGTTTACCCTTTGGTGTCCCCGGCGGCAATGTGAACCACCTATCGGGACCAACCTCGACGCCCTTGCCCCTCCGAGTTCTGTTCGCAGGCCCGCCTGGGCGCCCCATCCGCTTACGAGTCGTGGACGACGTACCAGCGCCGCAAAGCGAGGTCGAACGTGTCCCAACCGGTCCAGTCTTTCCTGTAAGAGAAAGCAAGATTGAATCACCCCACCGGATTCATCCACTCCTAATCGGAAGTCCACCATCCAGGGCTCCAGCCTGCCCCCCGCACGTGCCTGCTGCCGGCCCCACGTGCTCCGCTCCTCCACGTTAGGCGCCATTCGCCACTACCATGGCCCATCTGTCGCTCAGCTCATGGCCCGACCCACGCCACTATCCCCGCGCCCAGCGGTGGGATCTTCCCCCCGTGCTTATACCTACGTATATATATAGCAGTTGAGAGGTGTGGGTGTCCATTTGTCCCGTTACATCCTTGCGGTGTGAGTTTCAGAGCAGAGGACTGAGACACCGCTCTCCCGGCTTACCGGAGGAACTCTCGCGAGAAGGAGTGACGTCATCGCATCGTCACGTGTCGCAGGACGGTCACGGGAGACGCGGGCAACCGAAGGAGCAGAGAAGATTTCTTGAGGCTGTTAACAGATACCTCTACAAGGCAGAAAAAAAGGACACTACCTACTATAAAGTACCGTGAGTACTGGGAGCACATTAGATGCAGTTAGAAAGATTCACGGAGATCTATACCAACGAGTTTTCTCTCCAACTAAAGGAGACTTTGGGTAGTAGTAACAAGTCCAGACACTTAGTGTTTCCATACTGAGTGTATCCAGCCTCAATTTCCTAAGTGGTCACAAGCTACACATCAAGGACTGTTGAGAAAATCTGCAGAGTGTTATTAACCCCTGATGAGTGTGAGATACTCAGAATTCTCAAACGTTTTATGTTATCTCACAAAGTGTGAGTTTTTTACTTATTGTCATTTTATCAATAATTTTTATTAAACTGTGTTACACTATTTTTGTGCTTTACTTCTCTTCCTGCATGTGATATTACGCACGAGATTACACTTGCTGCGGATGATAAGCTGCTAGATGTTCCGGATTCTTCATTTTTGTTCCAGATCCCAGAGTGGATACAAGGCCTGATTATATCCTACACGCTGTGAGTGCATATCGTACCTTCTGGTTGTTAAATTGTTAGAACATATTAACCTATGTTTGTTTTTCTTGTTTCCACTTGTGCCTAGGTCATTCTTTTTGGGAAATCTTTCGTTACCAGCCCGTGGAGCGGTAGACCTTTTGGCTGCAGACTGAGTCAGGGAAAGTTAGATTGTGAGGGTATATACCCTCCAGTATATGTGGTAATTATAATATTTATTGGTCTTTGTGTGATTGCGCTTATTGTATTTCTGTATTTTGTATATAGATATATATATATATATATATTATATATATATACATAACTATGCGCACTTTTTTTTTTTTTTTTTGAGACCAACCGCCACCTTCCGTTCGCTCGCCCTCCAGGCTGCGTCCCCTTCCCCATGGCCTCTCCTGTGACCAGGCTGTGGCCTTCCCCCCAGTCGCCACTGACTTACCCTTCTGCTTCACTGTAAGCAACCCGACCGTATGTCGTGCTACGCCGCTAGGACCGCCTTCGTCGCTTGATGACGGCCATGCGTCGGCGCACGTGGCCTCCAAACCCGCTTGAGCGCTCTCCCGGCTGCTTGATCCTCCTTGGTTGCTTCCGGATCCCTGCGTCAATGCCCGCAATTGCTTGTGCAGCCACCCCTCGTCATGGTCCTGTGCTTCCGCCAAGAGCCACATTGTACTGGCCTGTAAAGACATCCCCAAAAGCACTGCATGCCGGTGC
The DNA here is from genome assembly GCF_040206685.1 of Ascaphus truei. NCBI lineage: Eukaryota > Metazoa > Chordata > Amphibia > Anura > Ascaphidae > Ascaphus > Ascaphus truei. Next base: position 115,462,524 of record NC_134484.1, on the reverse strand, counting down.
TTTGCCTTCCTGCGCAACTGCTGTAATAACAAAATTACACGTTACCCCTTGCCGATCCATTTTTTTTTTAAATTATGTATATACCTATATACACGTATATATATTTATATGCACGTGTATCTATATCTATGTGCACGTATCCTTCCTTATATATACCTTTCTATGCCCAAATGCACGTATATATACCTATATCCACGTATATGTATATCTATTCTACCATATATGCATGCCCGCCTATGCCCGTAGCCCCCCCTAACCCGTATAAACACCTACCACATGACTATGCACCACATCTAAGCCCGATTCTAATACCTATGAATGCCTAACGATACCTGTCGTCCAGCCGTGACTTCCGGCGTTAAAGAACCATGAAATACCGTATGGTGAACTGTTTAATATTTACAACGTGATAACATGATGGTGAACTGTTTAATATTGATTGACGTATCATATATAACAATATGTATAACACTTCTCTGGCCCATATAATATTAACGCATGGTGACTTTCCTGCACCCCCTACTCTCGTGACCTGCCCCATCATAACAACCTGAAATAGCACTTTTTTTATTTATTTATTGACCTGTATATTGCATTCTCTGCTACTGACGTACTGTATAACACATACTTTCTCATAACACCTGGTGAACTAACCACGTACATACCACATATCTGGCCCATGTTTTTAATGACATGCTATCTAGCCGACGCATCTGGCGAATACTTATATCCTAAGCAAAAAACTTGCCCAGTATAAGCCATTCCCCCCCACTGGGGGCCTAATGCCACCAGCGGGCCCTCTTGCCCCCATGTTCCCCCCCAGTGGGCCTTCTTGCCTCCAATGTTCCCCCCCCCCCACTGGGCCCTCTTGCCCCCAATGTCCACCCCCCCAGTGGGCCCTCTTGCCCCCAATGTCCGCCTACCCCCCAGTGGGCCCTCTTGCCCCCACTGTCTTTTCCAACCAGTGGGCCCTCTTGACCCCAATGTCTGTCCCCCCCCCCCAGTGGGCCCTCTTGCCCCCAATGTCTGCCCCCCCCCAGTGGTCCCTCTTGCCCCTAATGTCTGCCCCCCCCAGTGGGCCCTCTTGCCCCCAATGTCTGCCTCCCCCCACGTGGACCCTCTTGCCCGGCACCGTTGAAGAGGCAGGGGGGGGGAAAGCTGCGCAACGAAGGAGGCCGCCCTCCTCCACCGCCGGAGCGTCACGTGGGTGCCGGGGGAAGGAGTGTGTCGCACCAAAGGCTGCTTCTCCGTGCTGACTTCCACACTAGAAGCTTGCGTCCTCCCCAGCTCTTCGTCCACCCCCCGCCTTGTGGGGGTGAGACGTGTCCCGTGAGGGACCCGCGCTTTCCCCGATCGGACGACACGTGGGAGCAGGAGTCCTGGCGCCTCTCCTCCTTCACCCGCCCCCCTTTTCCCTGCTCCCCCCAGGTAACCGCTACCCCTAGCGGGACGCGGCGCCATGTGGGGCCGTGGAGCGCGCCTTGCGGGAGTGAGCGCTGGAGCAGGAGTCCCAGCACCTCTCCTCCTGCTCTCCCCGCGCTCCGGTCCAGATGGAGGACGGGGGCGGCCATAAAATGAAGGTGAGCATATCGCCCCCGTAGTCCCTCTCCTCCCTGCATCCTCCCTCGCCGCCAGTTCCAAAAACCCATGGCAATATGTGAGGGGGGAGTGCCCGGGTATTGACCCCCTTAGGGGGCTTACCTTAAGAGTACCGGAGAGGAGAGGGACCACCCGAATCCTTGGCCAGCCAGGAGCAAGAGGCCGGACCTCCCTCCTGGCTGCCGGCTTTAATGGTGAGACCCCTCCCCCAGCCACCCTTGCGGCAAATCCGGTTCGGGGAGGCCGAGCCCCCCGGTCACGTGCTGTGCTGCCCATTCAGACTAGGCCCGCTTCATTCTATGGTTTGGACATTTGCACATGTACTTTTTTATTTAATATTGTATATGCATGAATATCATCAATTCATGCATTTAGAGTGCATTTTTTAGTTTATTTGATATTATTATAATATACTATTAGAATTATTTCTTTAACATTTATATAGGATTGCTAGTATTGTTTGGAAGTATTATTTATTATAATTATTTGTATATTGCACATATTAGAATCACATCATTATTCACTAGTTTCACTAGTGGCGCTACTTATTTTTTCTTTTATTTATATATATATATATATATATATATATATATATATATATGTATATATATATGTATATATATATATATATATGTATATATATATATATATATGTATATATATATGTATATATATATGTATATATATATATATATAATCAAAAAATAAATAGATGATAATCTTCCATATTTTCATGTAGAGGTATCAGTACCGTGTTAGCCGAGCTTCAATAATCAAAAAGTTTTTTGATTATTGAAGCTCGGCTAACACGGTACTGATACCTCTACATATATATATATATATATATATATATATATATATATATATATATATATATATATATATATATATATATATATATATAGCCTTAAACTGTATAATTTAAAGTGACGGGCTGAATAAAAGCACTTGTTTAATTTCCCCAAATCCGTCTCCCTGGTCATATCTCTACAAGACCCCATGCTTAAAACCTAAGTATATATATATATATTTTTTTTAAAGGATTTTTGTTTCAGTCTGCTTGTATTTTTAACACCAAACCTGTAGACGTTTTTTGGTTGGGGGGACAGATTTGGCTAATTCCATGGCCTTGGCACTTCAGGGCAGCAGCTCTAGTATTGACATATCCAGGAGCTGGATAGCTCTGTTGTCTCACACTATTTTGGGGCTCTGTCTATACCTGCTGCTGCTCATACCTGTTAATTTAGTCTCGTGGACACTCGCTTGGCTTCCTTTCAAAGCTGACCGCATTGATCTGGCAACCAGGAAGAGAAAGCAGTTTTCAGAAAGCAGTTTATTCATTTGACATGCTATCTTAACCTCTGCCTGCCTGATTATTCTCTTGTTCTCAGCATGCTCTGAACCCTGTCTTCCAGGGTTTGTCTTTAGCTTGCCCTGACTCCAGCCTGTTTAACCTTGCTTTTGCCTTCAGCCTGCCCTGGCCTCAGCCTGCCCGTCCTTTGCTTGTGCATTGTCCATTTGTACTGCCCTTGTTTCTCATCCATTCGTCATGGCCCTGAACCAGCTCTGTGACCCAAGCCCATCTGTATTACCACACTCCAAGTTCAGCTCAGTCCCCCCAGCTACTGCCATCAGTATCCGCTCTCTGCTCATCACCCGGGGAATATCCACTTTTAACCAAATTAATTCTTACAAAAATGCATGAAGGGAATATAATATTTAGATATCAAAAAATACTTTGTGTTGAAATGTTTATTTTTAGTGTATACAGTAGATGTTTAATATCTATATCAGAGTATGCACTACCACAGAGGTCGGCAACTCTTCTCGCGGGTCCTTGCAGCTCATTTCTGGAGGCACTTCCTCCATTGTGAAAGAAAATGAAAAGAAAAACTGCCATGCGCTCCAGGGTATAGGAAAAGAATATATATAAAACGTGGGATCCCACAATTGGAAAAGGGGCTCAAATGGAGGGAGTAAGCACTGCATACCCACAGAGTCCAAACCAAGGAGGTGGGGTGGGGAAGAAAAACAATTAAAGTCCTCTAATCCCCCATTAAAACACCCTCTGCTGTCCTCCTTAGGACTAAATGATGGGCAAAGTGCAGCTGGCTTGACAGAAGCAGAGATAAGCTATGTGGCTAGAGCTGCAGAAGAAAAAACACACCAACTGCTAGTACTCACATATGCCACATAGAGCTGTGCTGCGTGCTGGAATGGCTCTCACTTGCACCTTTCAGTAATGGGCTGGGCTAATCTGCCTCACAAACACACCGCACCGGGCTCCTGCTGCCATCCTCCCCCACGCACAGATGCTCCACAGGGAACTCCCTCTGTCAGCCAGAAAAGCTCTTGCTTGTGAGCTACACCTGCATACTGCATCCACTGCTTCACAGCACTCCACACCCGGGTTCCTGCTGTTGATCTCCCACACCATCAGGTCATGCTGCACGTCTGCACACCTGTGGTATAGGCACCTCCCTCCTCCCTGTAAGGGTGCCTCCAGAGGCCAAAGCCAAATCGAATAGAAAAAACAGTCTCCAGGGCACTCCTAAGCCAAACAGGATCCCAACTAAATGAATAATAAATGCTGGTCTCAAAAAATTGAATGAAGTGAAAAAAGAATTTATTGCAACATAGGTGAACAATAAAAATACCTCCTACGTGTTTCAACCAACTAGTGGTCCTTGACAAAGACCACTAGTTGGTTGAAAGGCGTATTAGGTATTTTTATTGTTCACCTATGTTGCAATAAATTCTTTTTTCACTTCATTCAATTTTTTGAGACCAGCGTTTATTATTAATTTAGTTGGGATTCTGTTTGGCTTAGGAGTGCCCTAGACACTGTTTTTTCTATTCGACTTCCTCCATTGTGCCTCAGTGCTAACCCCTACAGTTGTTGGCACTCTGCGCCTTTGCTCCAGAAATGCACGATGTGCCGGAAGTGTGCGCAACACCAGAAGTGCGCGCAACACCAGAAGTGCACACTGCCACTCCTGAAGTGCGTGCCGCGCCAGCCCCAGTCTGCCCAGAGTTCCTGCGCCTCATTTGCTACGAGCGCCGACAGTGCAGACAGACCACAATACCTTAGTGTTGCAAGTATGTTTGTGTGGGAATCATTTTGTGTGTGATATACTATGGGAGTGGGGAAGGGGGGTTATTTTATGTGGCCTAATTTTTTTGGGGGGGGTTATTTTATGTGGCCTAATTCTGTGGGGGTTATTTTATGTGGCCTAATTTTGTGGGGGTTATTTTATGTGGCCTAATACTGTGGGGATTATTTTATGTGGCATAATTCTTTGTGGGTAATTTTATGTGGAATAATTCTGTGTGGGGTGGGAGTGGGGAAGGTGTTCATTTCATGTGGCATAATTCTGTGGGAATATTTTTTTGGGGTAATTCTGTGGGGGGTGGGAGTGGGGATAATTCTGTGTGGGATAATTATTTGGGTGGTGTGGGTCATAATTGAGTGTGGGGGAAGGGAGGAGTTGTGTGGGTAGGGGAATTTGGGTGGGGGAGGGAGTGCATGGGACATGAGTGAGAGGGGTGGTGTAAGAGAGGAAGGTGGGGAATAAGTTAATACACAGGACAAGCATATTTGAATTTATTTAGCATTTTTTGTCCAAGGCTTGAGAAATGACAACTGAAAAGAGAGATCATGATTGAAGTATATTTGTCATAGGCATATATGAACATTAACATACAGTACAGTATTAGTGTGTACAGTATACAGTATACAGTATATTGTGTGGATGGGTGTATTCATATTCACACTTGTGTTGTGGCTCTCAAAATATTTTGGTCAAATAAAAAATAATACATTCCTTGAAAGGTTGCAGAACCCTGCACTAGCAGTTCTGAATATAAGTAATCAAATCAACTGAGTGGAGAATAACTGCTTTTCAACTTGTTGAATAGCCTCATAAAAGCAGTTACTGTACAATCGCTTCTGATTGCATTTGTATAATTCTTGTCCTCAGGACTCCAAAGGAAAGTACACAGACTCAGCCACAGATGAAGTGAGATTTGCATGGAAATGTTCAAGAGTATTGCACATTCCTATTTATACTTGTGGTTCACTGAGCAGACATGTAGACTGAAATAGCACACTGCAGGATTCCACAGTAGTGAATGCAGTAAATTATAGATATATTTCAGTTCTCTTTTTACAAATTGTAAAATAGTTACAAAACAAGTTTGAAAATGTATCTGCATCTGCATAGAGATAGCATATTACTTTATTGACATTAATACAACATTTTACATTGTTTCTAGTCAATAATATTGTAGTTAATTAGTTTAAGGGTATTGAAAACAAATTTGAGGAAAATGATAAAGAAATACTTCCATATAATTTAATTTTCATATCACTACTGTATATGCTGTAAGAGAAATTGCTAATTTGCATAACTTCACAAACTTCAAACTTCCAGTTTGCAGTTAGTAAGAGAATTATAATAAAAAGTGTTGTTATAAAAAAAAAAAATCATTTGTGGCGCGAGCAAAATGGCCATGTGAGAGACGAATGGCCGTGTGAGAGACGATCTCCTGATATAGGTGAACGGGTAGGCAAAATTTAACAAGACAGGGCCCATCTGTCTATCAACAAAACACCTGATCCAAAGCAGGGAGACTGCCCCAATGACCCATACTAAACATAGCAAGACCCCCAGAAAGGGGTACAACAATTCTTCACGAACAAGAACTCCTCGGTGGCATCCTCGGAAGAAGAGTCAGACTCAGAGATCGAACGAGAGTCACAGCATTCCACAAAAAAAGACATTAAAGTTTTATTCTGCAAACTGAAAACCCTGTTTTACTAAAGTCGCCTCTCCCTGCACATCTCTCGCAAGCAATCGCACTTTTTTAAATTAAAATGTTAACACTAGTGGGGGTCTCACTAGCGGGGGGTCTCTGGAGCAGAACCACGTTCATTTCAGGTCCGGGGACCCCCTGCTTTACGAGATACAGACCCCGATATGGGGTGCCGGTATCTCCTATGCGTTTAAATATCCTGTGATGCGGGACATTTAAACATTGAATAGGGATACTGGCACCCCATAACGGGGCCTGTATCTCGGGAAACAGGTGGTACCCAGACCTGAAATAAATGCAGTCTGGCTCCGGAAACCCCCTGCTCACGCACACACAAGTATTAAAATAAAAATAAATACAGCTTAGTTATTTTAGCGACTAGCAGCTTAGGCAATGAAGGGGTTAAACTTTAATAGCCTGTTTATTGGGGGCAGAGGGGGGTGGATGAAGGGGGTCTTAGCCCCAGGGTGTGTTGTTAGGCCTGCTGGGAAGGTTAATAGAAGGAAAGAAAGAATCCCTTTAATGTGGCACTAAGAAGGTTCACCCTAATTAAAACAGACCTGCCACAATAGAGCTTACAATAGTGTATTTGGTTACACCATGTGCAGTGAGTAGTGGTTGCTTCAACTCAGCCAGTAATATACTCAGCCTTACATTCAACAGTTAAGCACATTCATCTGCCTTTACCTCCTTCCATTGTTTTGGTTCAGGGGTTTGATATATACCTATACCTATTTAGTATAGCGATCACCCTTATCATAGGGTTTATTAAGTATTAATAAGAGAGGTATTTCTATATAATCATACCTCCACTAAACACCCTATCACAACTCTCTGTCTTTTAAATATTATTGTATGTTTGTTTTTGTATGTGGTTATTCCAAACAATTTATTTTAATCAGTTATATAAAAATCAAGCTTTAATTAGGGTGAACCTTCTTAGTGCCACATTAAAGGGATTCTTTCTTTCCTTCTATTCACTACGTGTAAACTCCCTGTGAGCACCACCCCCCCTAGCAATTGTTTGGATTAGATTCCCTCCTCAGCTTGAGCAGAGTTTACAATCTGCAACTTCCAACTGCATGCAGATTTCTTTTCTGTTAACCCTGCTGGGAAGGTTGCATGAGTGGTTAACCCCTTCACTACCATAGCGTGAGAGCCGCTATGGTAATGATGGGTTTAACCACTCCCACTACCCACCTGGTAGGCCTAACCACCCACCCTTGGGCCAACTACCCCTTTCACCCAATCCCTTTACTCCCAATATACATTAAAAAACACAACAACCCTAATACCCACCTCCTCTACCCCCAACAACAGCCCCCCCCCAACACATACAGTACAGTAATGGGCAACATTACTATTATCCAGATCTGTATAATAGCTCATTTGCCCATTCAAGATAAAACATTAGCCAGCCATCATAAAGTAAATAAAACTTCTACTTACCCCTGCCATGATGAAGGTCATCCTCATCACCGATCTCCATGACCATGTCCTCCGTTGGCAGGAACACAATAATAAAAAAACACAATCTAATGGCCCCTAACCCCTTAATCACCTTAGCGGTTAGTAACCACTAAAGTAATTAAGGGGTTAACCCCCAGCCCCCACTACCCACCGGGCGGCCTAACCACCCACCCCAGGTCAACTTTCCCCACCCTTTACCCATTGATTGGCACGGTGGTACATCATCCCATATAATATGGGCATGATAAGCTACTATAACAGTCAATGGGCAACCTAAAAAAAAAAAACAGCGCCAAAAAGACACAACAATAAAAGAAATACCCAAGCATCTAAACACCAGAAGAATAAAGGAACTAAAAAGCCGAAACAACACATCTATAAAACAACACATCAATAAATTAATCTAACACCAAAATACCAAAAGAATAAAATTAATCTAATAACAAATCACAAGAATAATAAAATGAATCAAACATCTAACCAACAGAACAATAAAAGAAATCTAACCCCTAAAAAACAGAATAATTAAATAAATTAAACACATACAAAATCCTAAAATGTAATATAAAGAAGCCCTACAAAACATAACAATTTACTCAAAACAATAAACAGAAATAGAAAACATAACAATTCATTCAAAACAACCAATAAATGTATTGCCTGTCACTGTATTTATCTATACCCTAAAGGGGTATATATTTTTTTTTCTTGGTAACTTTGTTAGTCGGTGAATCAGCATTTAAACAACCTTTTTGCTTCCCATTTAAAAAAAAAAATTGTATGTATCGAATACATTTACCAGATAAATATGTAATGTTTTTTTTTATTATGTTGCTGTATACCCTAAAGGGGCATAGATAAATACATTAGCAGTCAATGGGCAAGCAAAAACTGAAAAATTAAAATGACATATATTCAATATGTATCTTACCTTTAGAAGTAGACTGCAACTATGCTCACACATTCTTGACCCTGGGCAAGGCGATAGACCCTGCCAGAACTAAATTACTCATATCTTTATAAGTAGAAGGAATTAAGGTGGAGGAGTTGGTGGATTCTGGCTGTAGTCAGACACAGGTAAATTGGGAGCTTGTGGCCTTAGATAAACTTTGGGGGTCAGCTCAGGTACGCATGGAATGTATACAAGGGGATGTCAAGTTGTACCCTGGTGCCAGGATGAAACTAACAGTGGGAGGATGCTCAGAGGATTTGTTGTTGGGATTCGCCAAAGAACTCTCAAACCCAATGATCTTAGGTTTGGATTGGAGGTTCTTTGACGAGTTATTCACAAATTCTGTTTTGCCCCTTAGGACCCAAGGAACAAGAAATACAGAGATAACACTGGGGGAATTGTTCCATTTTACGGACACAGCACTGTTTCCTTCCAGGTTCCGCCCCCGAAAAAACAAAAAGCAGCGCAGGATAGTAAAAAAAGATGTCCCCCAGGTAGTAAGAGTTGGTACTGCCCAAGAGTTAGAGACACCCCAAACTAGTCAGAGATGTGTTCCCCCAATGGGTGAAGGGGCATGGAATAGATAACCCTGCAGTACTGGAGGCCGAGATGTTGACAGGGTTTTCAAATTTTATGCGTGAGCAAAAAAATTATGATTAATTAAGCTGTGTGTACGAGCAGGTGGCAGTAGTAGACAAGGAAATAATAGACCCCCAGGTGGTCAGTATTGTTCCTTATTTTGAGTTGCATATGGACCTCATATATCAAGTGGAGAAAGACAAGCAAACTCAATACACAAATGCAACTGCTAGTGCCAAGACCATATAGAAAAAAGGTATTGCTGTTAGCTAATACTCTGCCATGTTCCGGTTATCTAGGAAGGGAGAAAACCTGAGTTTGCCTCACGGCACGGTTCTGTTGGCCAGGAATTTATAGAGTGGCAAGGGACTTTTGTGATTCGTGCACTGAGGGCCAGATGGTTGCCCCAAAACGGAACACCAAAGTCCCAGTGGGATGCCTATCCCAGTGGTAGAGACCCCTTTCGAAAGGATAGGTGTGGATATTGTGGGTCCACTGGAAATAAGTGCTGCAGAGTACCAGTATATACTCGTCATAGTAGACTATGCCACATGGTACCCAGAAGCTATTTCATTGAGAACAACATCTACTAAGGTTGTAGCCACCAAACTAATTAAGGTCTTATCCCGAGTGGGGTTTCCTACCAAAATTTGAACAGACCAGAGAACACATTTTATGTCCAGGCTCATGATGGAGGTCTGTTGTCTGTTAAAATTGAAGACGGTACGGACCTCGGTTTATCATCTGCAAAGATGGACTAGTCGAACTGTTTAATAGGACGCTTAAAAATATGTTAAGGAAATTTATATCCACTGAGACACGGCATTGGGTTGAACTACTTCCACCTCTTATCTTTGCCATTTGGGAAGTTCCATAGTCTTCCACAGGGTTTTAACCTTTTGAGTTACTTTATGGAAGACATCCAAGAGGAATCCTGGATTTGGTCAAATAAATGTGGGAAGAACAAATCTCAAGGGTAAATAATGTTGTACAGTATGTATTTAAACTAAGAGAAAGGTTAGACAGTCTAGGGGTGTTTGCACAGGAAAATTTGTGAGGGCACAAATACTGTAGTACAAGAAAGGAATGATAATAGAGGGGCTCGCACAAGAGAATTTCAGCCAGGGTATAGGGCTTTGCTTCTTCTTCCGACTACAGAGTCTAAGTTGTTGGTAAAATGGCAAGAACCCTTTGAGGTAGCATGAAAAGTTAGACCTGTAGACTACAAAATATTACAGCCATGGAAAAGAGAAACAAATTTATCATATAAATCTTTTGAAGCCCTGGAAAGCTCAAGAAAGTTTGTTTGTGTCAATAGGAGAGAATGAGTTAGATTTGGGACCACAAGTAGACCCTGGTACAGTAGGAAAAAGGGGATTGTCCAACTGGGGGAGAATCTGTCCTTGGAACAGAAAACACAGGCACAAAATATAGTGGAACAATTTGTTGATGTGCTCTCTCCATTACCAGAGAAAACACGTTTGATTGCACACCATGTCAAAAAGGAACCAGGAAACAAAGTGAAACAGAGACCGTACAGAATACCGGAAAAATTAAGGGGAGTTGTAGAAACTGAACTAGAAAACATGCTCAAATTGGTTGTGATAGAAAGGACACAGAATGAGGGTTGTAGCCCCATCGTGTTAGTCCCTAAGACTGATGGGTCTACTGTTGCGGCCCCGTTTATTCTAAAACATCACCACATTTTTCCTGGATTTTTTTTCAAATGCGGCGCACTTCACCGGATGCATGCCGCATTCATGTTGCGTTCTCAGCCTCGGGTCATGCGAGGTTGATGCGCGGTTCATGCGTTTATTGAGAATGGTTCGGATTTAATAGGTTGCAATTCTTCGCGTGTCCGCCAGATGGCAGATATTCATGAATTGTAATGCGCATGCGCTTCAGTAATGTGTCGACTTGCTGGTGTTTCGTTTAAAAAAGATACCACAGTGTGCTATTGTAAATTGGCCTTGGGACTGAAGGAAGAGACTGATACAATAATGTATCAATTTAGGCTTTTCATATTAAAGAAAGACAAAGACCAGTTTCTGTTATTCTCCAGAGACACGCCACCATGAGTGTTGAAGTGCAGCCCGTTTTCCAAAAACCCGACAGAACGTATGCATATTTAATATGGGCCACGATTAATGCAACGATGATAAGATGGCAACAGTTGTTCAAATTTATCAGTATTTTATCGAAAACTATGACTTTTACAAATTTTCGCCAGCTCCTCATGTGTGGAAGCGTGCAATAAGGAAAAGGTTATGTAGCGATCCATGTTTTTATCGTATTGATCCCGAATTTATTGGAGGGTATTGGTGTGTATCACCGGCTTTTTCCTGTATCTATTATCAGGCAGACGGCAAAAGGCGAAAGGTCGTGTTAAAACCAACTAAGAAACGACAGTCGATGGCAAGCAATGAGCATCCACCAGCACCGGCTTCCAATAACGGTCCCACTGTCAGTGACAACCCTGGCTGTCTGTCCACACACGGATACCTGCAGCCTGAGCCGGATTTTGCGTTCAGTTTGGAGCAAGCTTGCATGTACCTAAGCGATTTCCAGCCTCATCAGCTGACTACAGGTGTAGTAGTCCCGCTGCCAACTGTCAACGTGTATGATCAAGAATACTGGACTGGCAGTGGCCCGGCGCCAGCGCCAGCTGATTGGGAAATTCTATGGTGAGTAATGTTGCCGTATTTTTTTATTTTGAAAATATCAATATCGGTGCGATTCAAAAGTCAAGCGATTCTCCTGTAAGGAATATCATTGGCTGAGCGGCTTCTACAGTACAGTACAGTAGATACTGAACAATTGGTGAAAAGCTAGGCGCATGCGCATTGGAACCTTCTTGAAACGCATATGCGTGTCATCACATCGACGGTAGGCGCATGCGCATGTGAACAGGTGACGCCCCCCGAGAAAATTATTGGTGGGACTGACTGGGAACTTCTTTAGGGGACTGACCATTACAGTAAAACTTTTCTTTTTGTTTTTCCTCAGAAAAGAAAACGAACGGCAAATGGAGGGATTTCGATGGATAATATCGCTTTGTGTAACAATGCCTGCACATTGCTGAATCGGATTTTAAAAACCACGAACCGAAGTTTAGAGTTTAGTGGCCGCTGTTATTGATTAGGATAGAATACCTAAAACAGTATGCTGATGTTTTCCGACCGTACAGTATACAATACAGTACTTTTTTTATATATACTGTGTAATAAACCCGAAAAATTAAAAACTATGCATTTATTCTACATGTAGTACAGTACATACAGTATGTGTCTTCTATACAGTGCCAGTACATACAGTACAGTACAGTACAGTATGTGTCTTCTATTTTTTTTTTAATACTCTTGTACTGTGCATGCCTACAGTATACAGTACAGTATGCCAGGACAGTAGTGTACATTCTAGAAACACTGTATTTTGTTACAGTATCAAAGGAGCCAATGGAACAATTTAAAACAAATCAACATGTTCTTTTATTGGCGGAGTAAATACAAAAACATTTATTTACAAATACTGTACAATGTAAAAACATTTTAAGTGCACAGCAATTAAAAACATCAACAGGTGTATGGTTTACTGCTAGTGAAAACATTTATGTACAGAAAGTAAAAACATTTACAGCACCTGTTATTAGAAAAAACTCTTTATTCATAAAATATACAAAACAAAACATCTCCTTTATTTAAGTACAGCAGGTAAAAACATTTACAGTGGGATGGTGTGCAGAACAGTCAGTCAGGCCTGCACCACTCCAGTCCTCGAGGGCCGCAAACAGGCCCGGTTTTCAGGACAACCTTTGAAAACTGGGCCTGTTTGTTGCCCTCGGGGTCTGGAATTGTGCAGGTCTTGTGTACAGTGTATAAAAACATTTATTTATTAATACAAGTAAAAACACACAACATCTCCTTTATTTAAGTACAGCCGGTCAAAACATGTACAGTACAGCACAACAGTATGGTCTTACCTGTTATTAAAAAAAAAAAAATCTTTATTCATAAAATATACATTTAAATATATGGTTTTAAATATATATTGCCATGCTCAAAAGTACTCCTCTGTGACACTTATATGCTTATATATATGTTGTGGTTATTTTGGGGGTTCAATATGAGCTTGTAGGTGTCCTCTATGTTTCATAAAATATACAAAACAAAACATCTCCTTTATTTAAGTACAGCAGGTCAAAACATGTACAGTACAGCACAACAGTATGGTCTTACCTGTTATTAAAAAAAAAATCTTTATTCATAAAATATACAAAACAAAACATCTCCTTTATTTAAGTACAGCAGGTCAAAACATTTACAGTGGGATGATGTGCAGAACAGTCAGTCAGGCCTGCACCACTCCAGTCCTCGAGGGCTGGTTTTAGGTTTAGGCCCGGTTTTCAGGACAACCTTGAAAACCGGGCCTGTTTGCGGCCCTCAGGGACTGGAACAAAACATTAACCAAACATTTACAACAGTTGAACACTCACGCAAATGCGTACCCCACCAGATTGTCCTTCCATGGCCGATGCCTTGCATGGCACAAAATGCCATTGATACAGTCTCGAACGCCTTTCAATACAGGATCTGTAATTGCAAAATAACGCCGCAATTCATCAAGAATGGTCTTTCTTAAATTGTCAGGAAGCGCATTTTTTTCTCGATTTCCTTCGTAGTTCACTTTGAAGGCCCACTCGTAGTACCTCGAGTAGGATACGTGGTGCTTAAAAATTAACACGGCATACTTGTGGGGTACACCAGCACTCATCACCCTATACTTCTCACTGAGTGCCGATGGCAGATCGCGCTCGATGATGTCGGGCACCGTATCGATGCAAGCGAATGTAGGTTGGGTTCTGGAAGCGGGTGTTCTTCTGTGAGCGGGTGTGCTTGTGGCGGCGGGCGAGGGTAGGTTGTCTGGGAGGAAGCTTTCTCCTGTCTTGGTCGCCGTAATTGTCTCCTGGCGTGGTCTTGACGGGGTTATCATGTTATCCTCCTCCTCAGCGGCATACATGTACATAAAATCTTCTGGTGGAGGGGGTGCGCTTGGTGATGGAAGGTGGTCGATGCTCCCATCCATCACATCCATGCCACCCTCCTGATCTGGCGTCGGGGATACAGGGGCATGAACACCGAGCAAATTATGTATCCCCGCTATGTCAGCCTCTATCTTCTCCATCTGTCGATCCATCCGTTGATCCATATTTATCATCCGTTGTTCCATATTTAGCATGGTCTCCAGAAGCAGATCTATCTTTTCCAGCACAATAGAGTTCCTGGGGATATCCACACTTATCACATTCAGCATCCGGTCTAACGAGCTGCTTCTTGTGCATGGCGTTCTGTGGACATCTGGGTGGATGGGTGCTACGGAGGATGAGATGGGGGTTCCATGGAGAGAAGCGGCAGCGTCATTGAAGAAGGGTGGAGGAGGTGACCTGTGGATATCCGGGAGAGGAGAAGTGGCAGCATCGTCGAAGAGGGATGGAGAAAATGACCTCTGGATTTCCGGGCGAGAAGCGGCAGAGTCGTCTAAGCGCAAAGGAGAAAGTGACCCATGGATTTCAGAGGCACCAGCGGCAGCGTCATCGAAGAGCACTGGCGAAGATGGCCTGTGGGTTTCCGGGAGGGTGGCGGCAGCGTCGAGGACGAGTAGTGGAGAAGACGGGCTGATTTCCGGGAGAGCGGCGGCAGAGTCGTCGAAGCGTATTGGAGGAAGTGGTCTGCGGGTTCAATGGGTTGGCTGCCATTTGTTTTGCGTTGAGTGTACATCACCGTATTTCTTCTTGACATAATAAGGCTGACGTCTATTAAAACCATTAGCCTTTGGAGTCAGCAGAAGGTTTTCTTTATTAGCCTGTCGCTTTGGCCTTGGCGTGAAAATGGCTGCCGCCTTTCACTTTTTCTGCATGACAGAGGCGAGTGGGTTACTGCGTCCGTAGAATCGGGGTTGATCCATGGAAGCAGATGGCACAATGCAGTATCTGGACAAGGGAAAGTTCAGATAAAGATCATCGAGTGGTGGGCTATGCAAAGTGTGTAACCTTTTATGCATGGCGACGAGGTACAGGTGTTGAAAGTGGACGTACTCTATTGTGAGTCATTACCGTATAAATACACCATCCATTTTGTGGATTCACTGCACATTGAATACACATCGACTAAACACCGAATATACATTCTTGTGTTTGTATTTCTTTCTACTCGCAGCAATGCCTGTTAAAAAGATTTCAAAGGAGCTCAGCATGCGAATTAAGGAGATGTACACGAGGGAACACCGACTTGCTACTATCCAACGCTGGTTAGCTTCTTCTGGCATCGTTGTGCCAGCAACCACCGTGAGCTATCATGCACACGGAAAAAGCAGAGAACGCAAAAGGACAGCAACGGTAACTAACGCGTAAGTATATTTATATAACTAAATGAATTAATTTTTTTATAAAATATTGTACTGCAGATCTACTAGTGTACTGTAATAGTGTACTGTAGATCTACTGTATCCAATTTTATAGTTAATTCAGTATATTTATATAACAACAGTATATGTATATGTTTTATACTGCTGCATATTAATAGAACAATATATTGTGTACTGTAGATCTACTGTATCTAATATTTTAGTTAATTCGGTATATTTATATTACAACAGTATATATATTTTTTATATTGTTGCATATTTATAGAACAATATATTGTGTACTGTAGATCTAATGTATCTAATTTTATAGTTATTTCGGTATATTTATACAATATCGCAACAGTATATATATTTTTTATATTGCTGCATATTTATAGAACAATATCTCATTGTATACTACTGTATTTGTACACCAAATGATGTGCTGTGCTTGTGGCCTACTGCACTGTAACTTACCGGTTTGTTTTTCTGTACACTGTAGGGAGACAACACTTCTGGTCGACAAAATAAGTGAGGAGAATGATGAGCAGAGTGCATTAAGGGTCAAATACACTCTGCAGGAAAATCACAATCTGACTGTATCCGAGACCAGCATAAAGAAGATGAGATGCAGAATTGGATTGAAATATGGACATGTGAGGTTAGTACTGTACAGTACAGAAGGTAAAAGTGTTGTTTAAGAAACTGTACTGTACCGCAAACTTTAATTTATTCCTTGTCATTACAGAGCGTACCCCATGATAAGGGACGTTAACAAAATCAAGAGAGTGATCCAGGCCCAGGCATGGATCGACAGTGGAGAAACTTTCCAGGATAGCATCTTCACTGATGAGTCTATTGTATCGCTGGAGAGATTTGCCACCTTTGCATTCCACAAAAAAGTTCGCATACAGTATGTATGAAGCTGCGTCCAAAACACCCAGTGAAGATGCATGTATGGGGTGCGATCTCTAGGTGTGGACCAGGATGCATTGTCATCTTTGAAGGTAAAATATATAAAATATAATGTAGCCTTATGCACTGTACTATACTAGTGTGCAGTTTTTTGAGCACTTTTCTTTTCTTGTTATAGGAATCATAAATAAAGCTTTCTTCCAAGACAAAATTGTGCCTGAGATTGTGGAATACATCACGCGCGAGATCCCGGATGGTCACCGTTTCTACCAGGACAACGATCCGAAGCATACCGTTTCAACAGCGCATATCCTTGAGCGCAGTATCAACTGGGTGAAGACGCCAGCGGAGAAAGTGTGGTAACCGTGTCTCATTTTTTTCCCACTGTTTTTACTGTGTACTGTATCTCTTAAACTAATTGTCCTTTTTTTCCAATGACAGATCGCCAGACTTCAATCCGATCGAAATGGTCTGGCATCAGCTGAAGGACCATATCCGGAAAGTGGTGAAACCTTCAAAAAAGGATGAGTTGGCGAAAGGCATACTGAGTTTTTGGAACGATGTACTCACCGTGGAACGCTGCAATAAATATATTGACCATATTGCGACTGTGTTGCCCATTGTGATCGCGCATAATGGCCAAGCATCAGGAAGGTAGTATGATATAGTAGTGTACTGTAGTATTGTAAGTACAGTATGATACAGGTAAGTATGGCACAGATTTTTTCTTTCCTAGTAGTCAGAGTATACAGTAGTTCCAGTATAGACTAGTTTGACAGTACTAACTGCATACACAATGACATAATGCCATAATACAGTATGTACCTACAGTACAGTAACTGCTCAATTTTTTTCTTTCCAGAGAGAGCAGCACCAGCCATCTGGTTACATAGTATTTAACAGTAGTCGGAGTATACAGTAGTTCCAGTATAGACTAGTTTGACAGTACTAACTGCCTACTGTAGTCCAATGTGGAGTAGCTATACAGTACACAATGCCATAATACAGTATGCACCTAAATGCTCAATATTTTTCTTTCCATAGAGAGCAGCACCAGCCATCTTGTTGCAAAGTATTTAACAGTAGTCACAGTATACAGTAGTTCCAGTATAGACAAGTTTAACAGTACTACACATCACACAATGCCATAATACAGTACGCACATAACTGCACTAATTTTTTATTTTCTTGTCTTTTCAGGAAAAAAGGATCGACTGGGGGAGAGGGGGGGTGGTGTGTACAGTCTGAACTGTTTGTACATTCAAGTGTACAGTATATAAACAGCAGTAATGATGTACACAAAACCTCTCCTCTCTCAATGAACTGTACACAGAATGAGGAAGAAGATAAAGACGGAAGAAATTATATTACTATATATATATTATAAATTATATATTATTAAATGATATTATTATCAATGTGCATTATTCATGTTTATCCACTGGCCCTCAATTTCAATCTGCCAGAAGAACTTAATAAAGACTGCATTATGTATTATTCATGATTATTTTTATATTTGTATTTTTTGGTTCCTGATAAAATAAAATAAATATTTATTTACATTTCTGCTAATCATAATCTTTGACAACAACCCCCCCACACCTACAGTACACCAAAGAAAAAGAATGAATGACAAAACAACATGAATCTGTTAATGGTTTTTTTAACTCTCAATTCTCCAAATGCTGTGCAAATTAGATTTACATATCAAATTCGAGAAGGGATTTTTCCAAAACGTTACCGCAAACAAAGCCTCAAAGGGTTGGAGGGGGGGTGGGGTGAATCATGTGCAGTAATCAGCTAACTCCAATCTCAAAGAGGATTGCACACAGGCGAAGTGAGGTGACTGATGCTCGGCTAGGGACGGATTAAAAATACAATGACAATCTTCAGAAAATTAATGACTTTGTGGAGGTGACTGTCGATAAGAGTTTCAAAACCTTGAGCGAGCCTTGTGTGTGTGCGTGGGGGAGGGGGCTGCATGAAGGATTAGCTGTGCAGCAGTTCAAAGAAATGACATACAGCAATTTCAAAAGGCAGTTCATCATACAGTAATAATTTGATCCCTGCACCCCCAAATACAGTACGTAAAAAGTACACAAATCAACCATGTGCAGTCAAACGCACAGGGTCGCAGTCAAAAACTACCGCACAGATTGAATATCGTAATATCAAGATGGTTTTTGCAGGCTTGTGGAGAAAATAACAATAAAAAAATTAGAATAATTTTTTTTTTTGGTTATTCACTCAAGCAAGCAGTGGTGGATGAAGTTACAGGCGAATGCGCAGTAATCACCTGCTGTCAAGCAGGAATGTGATTGAAACCAGAAAAACACACGTTCAAAGGAATGGTGTAGGAGAGATGTACTGCATTGTAGAGAAGATAAGAAGTTGAAATACCCTGCAGTGCAGTTAATTATTAATCCTGAGCAAGGGGAGAGCGCTGTATATGCCGAAATGTGACACTGTTACAGTACTGTATACGCCTATGCGTTTCAACAATTTTCAAATGAGACATACTGTACAGTACAGCACTGCAAATGCATGTATAATGTAAATATGCAAAATTACAATTACTGCGCGCGCACACACAGACTGTGTACTGACATAGGTTGAACCGCAAAGGTATTAGACTTCCAAGACAACAGCTCGCAAACGCCCCCTGAGTTTTTACACGGCATTGCAGTATTGCAGACAGAGAGAATAAAATGCTAATATCACGAGCGCTAAAATAACGCAATTCACTCCGGACCAAAAAAAAAAAAAAAGCATCTGACCGAGATTATCTGAGAGCCGCGGATATAGCTGATTTAGGTTAAAGGCGGCCGCCACTGTACACGATTATGTATAGATTTTAGAATAGTAAATGCAGTTTCTAAATTCGACGTGTACCCCATGCCCAGAGTTGATGAATTATTGGAGAGGCTAGGGAATCCAAGTATATCACAACGTTGGATCTGACCAAAGGATATTGGCAAATCCCTTTAACAGAAAAGTCACAGGAAAAGACTGCTTTTGCCACTCCATGTGGTCTGTTTCACTTTCGGACCATGCCGTTTGAATTATATGGTGTTCCCGCTAGCTTCCAAAGTTAATGGATCAGATATTGTTACCCCATAAAAAATATGCAGCAGCCTAGCTTGACGACAGTCATTTATTCCACAGATTGGGAAACACATTTAGCTAACGTGTCAGCAGAATTAAGGTCCCTTAGAAAGGCAGGCCTGTGTGCCAATCAAGCAAAATCCTCAATAGGGAGAAGTGAAACAAAGTACTTAGGCTACATACTTGGTAATGGACAAATAAAGCCTACAGGTATATGCAGCAAGGTGCAGGCATTGATGGATTGTCCAGTACCAACAACAACAAAAACAGTTGAGAGCTTTCTTGGGCTTAGCAGGATATTATAGAAAAATTGTACCCAAATTTTCCACAGTCCTTGCCCCCCTCACCAATCTAATAAGGAATGTAGCGCCCAATAAAGTCCAGTGGAGAGAAGAGTGTGAGGAGGCGTTTCAGGAAGTAGAAAAATTACTCTGTTCAGAGACGGATTTACAGAGTCCGGACTTTGAGAAGCCCTTCATTCTGCAGATGGATGCCTCAGAAGTCGTTTTAGGGGCTGTCTTATCTCAAGAAGTAGACGGGGAAAAGTGTCCGGTCCTATACCTTAGTAGGAAGTTCTTAAAAAGAGAACAGTCATACGCAGTTGGCAGTATCAGCACTCAGGTACTATCTCCTGGGCACCACATTTACCCTGGTAACAGACCATGCTCCCCTAAAGTAACTTCATACAATGAAGGACACAAACCCCAGACTCAAGCGCTGGAACTTCTCCCTTCAACCCCTCTCCTTCCAGGTACAACATAGGGCTGGGAAGTTACATGCGAATGCAGACATTTTGTCCCGGGAGGGAGGGGGGGGAATTGTTTCAAAAGGCGAGTGTACGAGGACTAACACTAAAGGGGGAGGTATGAGAGGGAGTGTATAGGTTAATACTCTCTCACCTAAGCAGACCACGAAAAACCACACACTGGCTTGTAGGTTTGCAAGCTGATTGGAAAGGGGAGGTTTAAAAGGCAGGCAGCAAACTTCCTACACTCTGTCATTTTGCTCTCAACCTGTGAGGGAACAGGCTGCAGAGAGCCTACCAGGGGGAGAGCCTAAACTGCCTTTTGGATACCAGCGATTAGGTACTGTCCGGTTGTTTTGCAGACGTATGTTATTTACGTTCAAGACAATTTTGTTTTGTTACCGAATTACTATGTAGTGCACTTTCCCCCAGCCTATGGGAGATATGGCGGCTACGGTTTGTGGGGTGCTTTACCTATGGCTTGCAGGAAGCCTGAACCTCAGCCAGGGGCCAGAAGAACCAGTCTCATATCAGACCGAAGGACTTGTCCACTCCAAGATGCCCATGGTCATCATGTAGCACTCGCAGGACCATGTGTTGTAGGTTCCTGGGTAGAACCAGTTGCCTTTTATCCAGGTGGTTATTGTACTGCACTACCCTATATAGAAGACAATTGTCGATTTCAAACTTTTCCACCTCTCGCATTAGGATGGTGACCATGTCACTGGGGGCAAATTTCAGTAATGCAGGCTTGTTTTGCTGGACTGGTGCAAAAAGTGAAATATCAATAATGGCGCTCTAATTCTAATTCTAAACACGTGTTAAATTAATATTAACAAATAAAACCATAAATTGAAAAAATAGGTGATACAAACGAATCCTTGGAATGCTGCTGTGACCCAGTATAGGACTGTTCTCTCAATCCCAGGTGAGTATGGCGACGTGGTGATCAAAGAGAAGTGCAAATATGTGGAAATAAAAAATATAACTGATGGTGCAATATGGTCTTATAACAAGTGGGTATTCTTCTGTAGGTATAGGAATATTATACTCACAAATGTGAAGATAAGTCAATGTACATAAAGGTATCTTTAAATGGTTCTCTTCGGTGAGGATGGATTAGCTTGAACCGTGATGTAAGGGTAAGTTCCTTAAATGGTTAAAAACAGAGAAGCCAACATAGTGCGATCTGAATAAAACTGTATTGAAGTGGTAAAAGTATTACAATACACTTACATGATATATGCTAGATAAAAGCATTTAGATATGCAATCGATCTCGCCTCCGGTGTCTTTGGGCTTGTTACTTCCCTTCTCCTCAGCGTGCGTCTCACGGCTGCGTTCCAGCAAGGCGGATGTGACGTCAGCGGTGTTGGGGTGTTCCGGTTGGGCGAGTTGACTGAGAATCACCTTCACTCTACGCGTTTCACCCTTCTTGTTTGCTGGACTGCCTGGCGGATAATGCCAACCACTGGATCCCTGTCACGGTGGACACAGAACTTATCAACACATTTATATTTCTGGGTACTCGATTGACCACAACAAGGAGCAAAATAAATTGTTATTTATTTCCTAGGTTGGCAAACACACGACATCTGCAAAATACACTTAAAACAACACTTACTGAATTATAATGTGTACAGTACTGTGCTAATGTGCTAATTTCATGTTTTTAAAAGCCAGAACACTAAAATTCATTTTTTCTGCACTCGCCGCGCTCGCATCTTAGTGCGGGAAGGCTGGAATTCATCCTGTGGTTTCAAATCGGGATTCCGATGTACATGTGGAACTGTATGGAAATGTACATCTGTACTGTGGAATTTCTGGCTGTTTTCCCAGAAAAAAAAAAAAAAAAAAAAGGCGCTTTGAAAATTATTATTTTTTTCTTTTTAAAGTCAGAGTGTCTTTTAAAGTTAATGCTGGCCGTGTGCTCAGCACTTTGCAAAGAATTCAAAATTATTTGTCTATTTTAAAAGGAAATCTTTTGTTCAGGATTTCAGGATTTTTTCTTATATTGTAAATGCCACAGTTGTTAAAAGACCTACTGCAGGCTTTTTCTTTTAACACAAGCAGTAAATATTTTTATAATCACAACACATACAAATCTATTTACCAGTTTAATTTTGCTATATATCAAAGCAACCTGTTTTCATAATTTTTATTTTTGTGTTTTTGTATTTTTGTTCACATATAGAGATAATATATGAACAAAAGAGGGGAGATACATACATAGGTTATTGAAAGTCTTTCTGAAATCCCTATAGAGGGTCAAGAAATTGATATGTTGTAAATGATACACAATGCACAGCAGGTTCAGAATTTATTATAGCAATGTTAACTCCAAGAGCTGACAGGCCCCATGTAAATAATAATACCTTTGCAGATGTCACAGCAAAGCAGGTACAGTAGCAAGCCGTCCCTATGTTGAGGGATATATAATATCTGTCAAATTTATCATTTTGTAACCATTTATTTGTTTTTGGGTATGTCCTGGAAATAGAGTTTAAGGACAGGGGATATATTATTGCAAGTGTAATTGCATAAGTGAACAGGGTATATATTATATACAGGGCATTTCACATTTTTTTTTTTTTCTGGGAAAACAGCCAAAAATTCCACAGTACAGATAACGGGTTTCGCTGTCTAATTCATATTAACTGCTGGATTAATCCTCACGCAGGGGATTCTAACGTTAGTTTAATGTTAAATATGAAGCTTTCCACGCTGTCCTAAAACTGCATTTTGTATGGTCTTTCAAAGATTAAATAACGGGAATATTTTAAATTACTTATAAACACCAAGTCTATGCCAACAAGAGCATGCAACATTCTTTCATTCATTCACCTGAATGCCTTCTGCAAGAAATCTCATATTCCTGCAAACTTCCATCAATACAATTGCTATCCCGTTTTAACTATGCCCTCTTTTAAGCTAAACAAAATATCTTCAAACATGCAACAGTTATACCATGACTAAACAAACAGCAAGCTTGACCCTACCTGTCTTGTATGGCTTCTACACTGCTTATTCAACGGAGACAATTCTCGCTAAAATAACTGACCTCCATGCTGCTAAAGGCAGATATCATCACACTCCGCTCACACCACGGACACCCTCCTTTTGAAGCGCTATGTACACTGATGGCGTTATATACATATATAATGCAATATATTAATTCAAACAGTGCTTATGAGCTCTTACCAGCATTTTAAACAAAAACATCTTAATCCTGTAGAAATAAAATTGAAATGTGTTATCTTACTGCTTTACGGAAAAGAAGACAGTTCTACATTACCTTGTTCTCATGATTGGGTCAAGAAATTGATATGTTGTAAATGATACACAATGCACAGCAGGTTCAGAATTTATTATAGCAATGTTAACTCCAAGAGCTGACAGGCCCCATGTAAATAATAATACCTTTGCAGATGTCACAGCAAAGCAGGTAGCAAGCCGTCCCTATGTTGAGGGATATATAATATCTGTCAAATTTATCATTTTGTAACCATTTATTTGTTTTTGGGTATGTCCTGGAAATAGAGTTTAAGGACAGGGGATATATTATTGCAAGTGTAATTGCATAAGTGAACAGGGTATATATTATATACAGGGCATTTCACATTTTTTTTAGCAGAATAGTTACAGTGGAGTGTTTGAAGTGAAAGCCAGGAGTGACTGTGGATGTGGGACAATAGCCATGAGTGCAGGCTGTTGGGATGCTTGACTTGTGGGCGAGTTTTAAGGTTAGTTAGTATTAAATGACTAAAAGGTTGACACCATTTGCATCAGAAAAAATGGCAGATGGCAGTTAGGTATGAATGAGAATAAGTGTGTATTGGGAGAAGAGAGATTGATTTGTAATTTGAGACAGTGTTTTTGTCTCCATTTTTGTAGATTGGGACAACTCTAGCAGTTTTCCAGGTCTTAGGGATATGGCCTGCAGACAGGATAGAGTTGATTATGGAAGCAATTGGTTTGGCACAGGCTGAGGTACCAAGTTTTAGGAACTTGGATTGTAGCAAAGTCAAGTCCATATTGGTTGCTTAATTTAAAATTTGAGGAGCGTTAATAGGGAATATCTCTGTTTAATATTGTGGATGCTAATAATAGTAGTAACCATATTAATACAAGAATTTATTTCTAGGTATAAATTCTCTCCCTATGAGACACTTATGGGATGAGTTATGACCATCAGTAGTTCAAAGTAACGAATTAAGGACCATGTTATTGGTAATAAAACAATTAATAAGTATTGCATGCAACTAATATATATTTTTGAGTCTTTCTAGGCACAGGTTAAAGCTGAAAGTGCACCAACGCAAGACGGGTTAATGGTCAAGCATTTTCTACGCAAGCACGCTCTTCATCCCAGATGAAAAGGCCATTTAGATGCTACTCATCACCAGCATTGCAGTAAAAATTTCTTATCATCATGGATACACATCAAGCACGTCAAAATGGTGCCAGCCTAAGCACAAACAGCAAATAAAGACAAAGACATAGCACCTGCAAATAAGTGTTTTGATGGACACAATACTCTCTGACCACTAATCATCAAGGGAAAAAGGTCATAGGCAAAAATGTCCAGGCCTCAACACACGAACTTTGAACTTTTTATTTTTACAGGTTTTTATTATTTTTCAGTTACAATGTATGCTCCATTATGTTTGTGTACGTGGCGTCCCATAAGGATGACAAAATAGTATAAGGTATTATTTGTTTAACTTTGTTTATTTTGTTTGGATTTCTAGGTTAATAGAATCTCCCTGCAGAATGATATCCCGGTGGGAGAATGCTTTATCAGTCAAACACACAGTTATGTTAATTGTTCACACGTAGAGTTAGAAACAGAAGAGATGCACCCAATACACAAGTGCTAAAAAGTAGTCGATGGGAAGAATAAGTTTCAAGGAATTTATTCCCAAATGTAGGAGTCGGGTTACTGTATGACAGGTTTACAGGGATATCCTAAATCATACAGCCACAGACATTTACTCATTTAACCAAGAATAGGTTTAGTTTAAATTAATGACCCCGCAGAATAAAATAGCTCTAGACTATATTTTAGCCTCAAAAGGAGGGGCATGTATGCGCCCTAGTTAAAGCGCAATGTTGTGTATTTATCCAGGATTTAGGGACCATGGGGACTTGGTGGTTGGATTGATTTGCTTTGAGCGAAGCTAGCGAATGTTTTTGTATGTGTGTGTTTGTCCTACTCATTGCTCTCTATGTATTAAGTACAGCAAAACTCTGATCCAGAAGTGCGTTGCAACCCCCACCGACGCTATGCCTCTCTGCAGTGATGATGTCGCCAGTCCCCCAGAAGAAGAGACCAAAGAAGAAATCAACTGGGCTGATATAATGGCCGGAAAAGAAAGGAATGAAGTTATGCACAACTTGGACATCTTGGTCCATCAGGACTATGAAACGGTTAACTGTTCTGTTCTTTAAATAGACTGTCTTTTAAGGATATGGGAGGACTGAGAAGACTGGATATGAGGAAGGTGGGAGGTCACAAAGGGAAGTGAGTCAACCACAAGGAAAGGATCACGTCAGCCATTGTGACCATAGCAGCCATCTTGGTCCGTTTTGCCATTCTGAGTAAATGCAGTATGAAAGATGTGTGCAAGAAGAATGTTTGTGCAGTCGCTCTTAGCAGAAATTAGCCCCCACCAATTCTCACAAATAGCTGACCATTAGATTATGTGACATATTCTAATCT
The DNA here is from genome assembly GCF_040206685.1 of Ascaphus truei. Classification (NCBI taxonomy): domain Eukaryota; kingdom Metazoa; phylum Chordata; class Amphibia; order Anura; family Ascaphidae; genus Ascaphus; species Ascaphus truei. Next base: position 115,436,224 of record NC_134484.1, on the reverse strand, counting down.
ATAGAAATATTTAATGATATATATATATCTCTATTGGTTGTGTGGCATGTGGGCCACTAAGATTGTACCCTGCAATCACACTGCCCTTTGTTATCTGGGTTTCATTCTTCCCACTTTCTATGTATCTGACACGTTACCCCAAGGGAAGCTGAGAAATCGAAAAGATCTGACCAGGACCATTAGTCCAACCCGCATTGCAGCTGGGGTTTTTATACCTAGTTTAGGTGTTCTGGATCTCTATTCTAAATTAAGTGAGCTGATGGTAAATATTGATGATGCTCTTAATCAGACAAGTGATGCTATCATCCGTTTGACTAATGAACAAGAGCAGATCCGGACAGTATTATTACAGAATAGAATGGCTCTTGATTATCTGCTAGCCTCACAAGGAGGTGTTTGTAAACTTGTAGGACAGAAGTGCTGTGCCTATATTGAAGATGAGTCTGGCGCTATTCATAAAGATATGGATAAGTTACAGGAAATTCAAGCAAGGATGCGTAAAGAATCCTCAGGCCTTAACTTAAATTGGATGTCAGGACTCACTAGTTGGATTGGAGAATTGGGTATGAAAATTCTCTATGGTTTTATTGTAGTGATTAGTATAATCGCAGCAATTTTTGTTATTTTTCACTGTGCTAAGTGTGCAATGCTTTCATTTGTCTCAAGGAAACCTTCAGTTTCATCTCACGCCATGTATGCAACTAATAATTCATATGTGGCCATGAACAGAGTCTATGATACTATTGGTCCCCATAAGGCCATAGTCATAGAGAAGTGTACCTAGTAAGGGTATTTGTTCTTTTAGAGAACGAAAAGGAGGGATTGTTAGGACCAGTATGTCAGGCCAGAGTCTGCACTCATGTTAAGCTTCCATTTTGTATGGTCATAACTAGTTAAGATTCTGTAGTCAGCCTTTTTGCTGAAATATAATTCATAAATGCACTCAGTTTCTCTGCTAAATTGCATTTCATTCTTCCTGGCCAGGATATCACTAGATACTTTTGTAAGGTCAATTTCCTGGTGTTTTAGTATAATAGAATGGTTCTCTGCAAGAAGCAAGAATAATGTAATAAAAGTTGCTAAGACTCAAGGTCTCTTTTGATAACAGACAATGAATAAGCTATGTATTTAGACAATTGCTTGTATTGAAAAAAAGACACGTCTCAAAAGTCACGCCACTAATATGTCCTGCCCCTAAATCACGCCTCTAATCAAAGCTACGCCCAAGACACACCTAGTATACGCCCAGGACACGCCTATGATACGCCTCTAACCAATATCTTTTTTTATTCTGTATAAAAACCATTACCCTATGAGTAATAAATTGAGACAAAGGATTTGAAACCTGGCGTGCGTTACGTTTCATTTTGTTCGTCTCCCAGGCCTGAAAAGTTCACCGAAGACCAGAGATAACAGTTGCAGGGCGTGAAGCTTCCTGGGAAGTCTGCTGCAAACAGGTGCAGATAGTGTATCCAGTCACAAGGCTTCAGTGTACCTGGCAGGGGAAAGGTTCCTCTCGGTGCTGAAGCCAGGGGAGGAAATAACGGATTTTCCTTTCATCAGCGGAATCCCTTTGAAGTGTCAGGAATAAAATACCCGCAGCTCATTCACCCCCACCCTATTTACAGGTCAGGGGAATTTTTCCCGGGCTTATAGAAACAGTTCCTGCCCATACAGTTTAAATACACAGTTTGCACACTTTAATAAAACATTATGTTCTGGGTGTATTTGTACTGTAATTCTTTCATGTAAGGTTATGTTGTGTTTTATTACATGTGCACATCAAAAACCAGGGTGCTGGGTGCTTCCGTTCTCGAGGTAGCTTTCCTAATTGAAATGCCGGCTTCGGGGAACCAAGTTCACCGAATTCTCACGTTAATTGACACAATTCCCACGCCAATTGACTGGCCGTCTTTCAAGTTAGAAAGTTAACTGAGGAACGGATACATTCTATCGGTAAACCTAACCGCAAACCACTTATCCAATTGACTTGTGGTTACAGGTGAAACCCATAGAGAATGGATATCCATGCTTCAAACAGCCTGCTAACCGCAGTCATGCTTCTTCAATGAGCGCTTGCAGTTTGCTAACTACTCCATCTTGTGTCACAACAGGAGTATAGCAGGCAATACATTTTCTTTTAGTACAGCAGGCAGGGAATGGCCTGCAAATGGGAGTTAAAAAGGCCGGGACAGGTCAAACACAGCAATGCATGGTAAATAAGTTTAACCCCTTCAGTCCCAATGCGAGGGGAGGATGACCAGCCAGGTATAACACCTTTATTTAGGCCTGATCACATCCATATTCATCACAATCCCGTATTTGGTATTGCATCAGATCCTTCCACGAGATGATCTTATGTGGGGTGATGTTCATTCCCTCTGGGTGACAGTAGGCGGCAGTAATAGCATTGGATTTGCATCCCAAGGAATCCGTGACCCTTAGTTCTGAGAAAGCCACTTATCAAGCCAAGTATCTTCCACGATAGCTGCTGTTGAGCACATAACTCGCATCCCAGGTCCCGGGATATCCTCCCAGAGATAATCATCTGGAGTGGTGCTCAGTCCTGGTCTTTGGGATAGGGCATCAGCTCTTATATTCTGGGGCCCCGGTTTATATTTCAGGATCAATTTGTAATTTGATAGAGCCGCCAGCCATTGATGGCTGGTAGAATCCAACTTGGCGGATGTTAATATGTAGGTTAACGGATTGTTGTCCGTACGCACTTCGAAGGTGACTCCATACAGGTAGTCATGGAGTGTGTCCACGATTGCCCACTTGAGAGCGAGGAATTCCAACTTGTGAATGGGATAATTCTGCTCGCTGGGGGTTAAACTGCGGCTGACATAGGCCACCATTTGGAGGCTAGCTGGGTACTTCTGGTGTAAGGCCTCGGCCATGTTACGTGCTTGCTGGCGGAAGTGCGCTGAGGCGCGCTCCCGCTCAGCACTGAGCCCCTACAGCCGCAATTAGAGCGACTTTAGTAGGGGCTCACCTGCGCTTCCGCGCGCTTGCGGAAGCGCAGGTCTTAGGGGAATTTTAAATTCCCCCGCTTGCCGGCGAGACAGGTCGGTCACGTGAGCGGTTCGCCCAATGAGGGTGAACCAGCTCCGTGACGTCACTGGCCCGCCCCCAGCCAGTGATGCGCCCGCCCCCGGCCCGCCCCCTGTAGGCCCGCTGACGGCACGTGCGGTAAGCAACCGCAAGGCTAGGGAAAGCACCCGCTTTCCCTGAGCCTCAGCGCGCCTCAGCGAGCAAGCAGGGAGCATGGACTCAGTCTAAGACTGCACCTAGGCTGTTGAAGCTCGCATCCACATAAAGGATGTAGGGCTGCTCGAGATTGGCCTAATCGATCCAGCACTTTCAGTAGCTGTTCTCTGTGTCCCTCCAGAGCCTGGCCGAAGATGATGATATCGTCCAGGTAGACTAAGCATTCCCATGGGTTCATGTCACCGATGGTCTTCTCCATCAAACGCTGGAACATGGCGGGGGCACAACAAATGCCTTGGGGCATGTGGGTGAACCAAGGGGACATACAAATGCCGTCTTCTCTTGGTCGTCTGCACTCATTGGTACCTGGTAGTACCCAGATCATATGTCCAGTACACTGAACCACTGGCTTCCTGACAGCGTGTTGAGAATATATTCAATTTGCAGAATGGTGTACTGGTCAGGCACGGTATGGTTGTTCAGGGTCCGATAGTCGACACATAATTGGAAAGACCGATTCTTCTTCTGCACCACCACGTACGATGACGCGTAGGTACTACGGAATTCTGTTACAATGCCCGCCATCTCCATCTCTTGTAAGACATCTCTAATGTCCTTCACATCTCAGGGAGCGATGCGACGGACCGTTCTCGAAAGGGAGTGGTATCACATAACCGGATGCTGTGTTTGGCGTTTCGGCTGCAGCACACATCCATTTCGCTCTTCCAACTTGGCCGTTAGCTGATCCCTCCACTCGGAGGGTAGGGTTGATTCCCTGAAGTCGAATGCCAGATCAGCTGGTTGATCTGGCATGGCAGCGGCATTCACTTGAGCAGCCATCGTCCCGACAGGGGTAAATGGGTATATCTTGCCCAACCATTGTCCTTGGTTGAGAGGCATGGGGTAAGGAAAGATGTTCTGGATGAACACCTTGACATTCCCGGGTATTTCGGACTTCCATTCTCGGATCTCGGGCACAAGCCGTTAACCGCGATTGGCATCGTCTTCTGGTTTACCTTCCAGAGAGAAGAGATGGTCAGCCTTGTCTCGGCCCGGATAGCAACACGCAGTGTACATAACCTTCACTCCCCCTGGTGGAATCTTGGTCAACCCCTTTGTGATTGAACAAGTCACTGTATCCTTCTTCTGCCGAGATTCGACCACACTCTTCCGTCAGGATTGGGTAGATTTGTAGAGCCGACACTGGTTATTTGCCGGCCTCTTGCAGGTATGCTCTGAATACCGCCCGCACCACATCGGCATTGATTCCCAGTATGACCAGGGAGCTTGGGTGCTTTCGAGGCTCAAGACATATCAGAGCCTCCACATCCAGGGTGTGAGACTTGCCGGTGTTCAGCTGTGGAATTTCCAGCCGAACCTTCACCACACTGTTGATGGGGTAGTCCTCATTGCTGAGTCCACACAGCTTTGTGTCCGCCAACTGCAAGGGCAGGTGGTTAAGATGTTGGTCATAGAATGGACAGTATATTATGGTCAATTGGGACCATATGTCTAGCAAAGCTGATGCGTATATGCCGTCCATGAGGATGCGTATGATGGCGTCAGGTCCCACGTGAATGTTAGTGTCCGATGGGGATGTTTCGTCGGGGCTTGGCATGGGTGTGCTCTCTGAAAATGGGGAGGAGGTTTCTGCAGACTGGATCTTGCAGATCATGGCATTAAGGTGGAATGTTCGTATGTTTCTGGACTCCGGACAGTTCTTAGAGATGTGGCCCTTTTGGCCACAATTGTGACAGATTATGTCTCTCTGATTTGCCCCGGCCCTGGAGGCAGGAGATTCTCTCTTGGGTGACAGGTACATGGTGGTAGGCACCTTGGGAGCAGGGTGGTCCTCATCACTTTCTGCCTCCTTGGCCTTTGCGGTCGATGTCCCTTAGAGCTCATCCTTGTGATATCCCTTGGCGGAAGTAGCAGGCCTTTCCCGTTTTGCAGATTAACTAGGTGGTTTGGGCAAATGCAGCCATAGGGTACTCTCTTGGGCTTGTACTCTATTCATCAAGTCTTCAAAGCTTAGAGACTGGTCAGTCGAGAGGGTGCAACTAACAATATGGAAACAAGGTACGTAGGCAATGTACCCCGCAGAAGTTGCTGGATTCGCAGACCGTCAGCCTGGGACGGCGGGATATTCTATTTCTTCACCAGAGTCCATAGGACCAACTGGATCCGATGATGGAACTTCGACACTTCTTCTCCCTCAGTTTGCCTGAGGCCATAGAATCGAGCCAGCAGAGAGATGGCATAGTTTGGGACACCATAGGTCTTGCTTAGCGTATGTATTAGTGCTTGTGCATCAGAGTTGGGGTGTCTATTGTTGTAGAACTGTACCATATGGGCAGCTGGAGGCTGCAGGCACTCTATGATCCGTTGTCGCTTTACAGCGCCTCTCTCTTCAAACTCGGTTTCCCCTAAGGGTGTAGGCCAAGTTCCTGAGAAAACCATTATTTTGTGGTACTGGTATGACTGAGAGGACTGTGTCAGGGCTTCTACCAGTTGCGGCAGGGTCACCCCCAGTACGGAGCCGCCACTTGATAAGCAAATCTCAATTTCGGCCCGTGGGCTAGGGGCCTTGGTGGTACTTCTCACCGGCCAACATGGGGTAGGTGACTGGGGGGACTTCCGGCCCAACTGAGGGCCTCTCGCGTAGCTTGGTTGGTGAATGTAACCCTGGGAGGGGTCACATCGGTCGTTCTGGATGACCTCCAGTTTGGGGCTGGCGTTCTCCATTCCCCAGGGATGGAAGAGAGGTTGGAAGCTTCACCTGAATAGGGGTCCTTTCCAACGAGAATCGGGTGGACGCGGCCATCAGAGTAATAAGCTCAAGGTATATTAGGGGGTAACCCACAAGCAGGGCCTTGGATGGATTTAAGGCCTGCGGAGCTTCATCTAGGCATATCTCGTGTTCCGTGGCCAGTACTTCGGCACTCCCACGGAAACCAGTGTCATACTGGCGGCCTAGGATCCTTGCATTGGCCAGACCTAGGGAATTTCTCGAAGTTGCGGATGTCAATGATGGACATAAGAGGGTGGAATCTCCCTACTGCGATCATGTGTCACGAAGGCACGCGGTATTCTAACGCCCAGATGTGGACCTCTTGCTGGGAGGGCATGAACAAGGTAGTCATGTTTGGTCCTGGCACTTATTCTGCTGAGTCGAGCACCCCAGGTCTGAGGATCTCAGCAGTGCCTCCAAATGAAGCACACTTTCCCACACCCTATGGGAGATATGGCAGCTACGGTGTGTGTGGTGCGTTACCTGTGGCTCGCAGGAGGCCTGAACCTCTTCCGTGGGAGCCTGGGGTGTACCTGATTTGTATTAATGAACGTGCAGATTGCCACTGAAAATCAAAAAAGGCGAATTGACCATTTTGAGACTGATCCATGGAAATCCGCAAACCAAAGGAACTGGTCGATCTGAGGCAAAATAGTTTTGTCCATCGTCACTTCTGGGTGAAATCAAATGGATGTTTATTTTTCGTTTTTTTTTTTTATTGTGGTTATGACGGTGAAGGGGTACCCAGGCCATTAATAAAGGTATTTGGCCCGGCTACGTGCCCCTGAACCAGATTGGGAATTGTAGAGTGTTAGCTCTGAAACCCAACCAGGGTAATAATACTGCAAAATGTATTCAAAATGCCTGTGCCTGGGATAAGTGTGTGAGATTAATACCATGTACCGACTGTATAAGCCATGTAGCAGGTCCCGCCTCAGTCATATTATAAATGTGAAGTGTCAGCTCTGCAGCCCACTGCGAGTTGAGAGCCTGTACATGCATTAGAATAGTCTGTGTGCATCCGGCTAGGGATTCGACACTACAAGCGCTAAAATGAGCTACATTGGCTGTCTGCAGTTAGGAATAAGCGGCTTCTATCACTGTTTAAAGAGTTAATTGGATGTGTGCCTGTGGATTTGTGGTGGGGCCCGGCATTAAAACACTGTATCACTGTGTAACCACAGACAAGCAAGGGAAGCCTTAACTGCAAGCTAAATTGGTTAAGTGGTCTGCGGTCATGAAAAGATGCCGGATTGCAACAATGTATAATGTGGTCTCATCATCCAATTAAGGTCAATTGGGAAATTGCGTCTGCAGTTATCGATTGGGACTGGGCATTGCAACATTGCATCCCGACACCAAACCACAGACCGGGGAAAAGTTGAACCACAAACCACATCACAGCCCACACATATTAGCTAACTAACTTTTGATAGGAATGTCCTAGCTTTCTGATTTTTGGTATGCAGAGTGCTAGGGGGTAAACGCTTGGGCTCCTGCACACCCAGCTGCAAAAGGATTTAGAAATTGGAGAAGATCCTTGACAGCTCGAGCGCGGAACTTTTAATGTATTTGCTTGCTAGGTGGTAAACAGATAATCAGGTTATTACACTTTAACATTATTACACTTTAACATCTAAAGCTATAACTGAGAGTGGCTTTGATTTTAGTATCTTAAAATTAAAGGAACCGGGACATTTACATTTCAGCCTGGCAGGACAGCAGATACATTAAGCATTCACTATTGTCATTTATGATTAGCAATTCCAGGGGTGAGTCATGCATAATGTAAGTCCAGACTTCTGAGGCTCCCAGTGGAGATGACTCCAGGGTGTCTACAAAAGTCTGGGGCTTCAAAAGGTTCCGATCTGGTGAAAGAGCTAAATGTCAGGAAATGTATATAAACAGTTTGTCTAGCAGATGTCCGGGCATCCTGGAGGAGGGTAGACATTCTGCCGCCATACAAGGAGGTTTGGTCAGGTATGCTAAGCGGATTAAGTGTGAGGCTAGCGCATGACCCTTGGCATACTGAAAATGTGCCCTTGTATTCTCCAACGTCTTAGCGTGAAAATACACCGTCTGCTGACTCAGGATGACTTCCAACCTCCGGAGGATTTACCCCACTCTTATAGCGCTGATGATCTGGGAAAACAAAATGGTGGACGAGCTCGGAGGAGAGCAGTAATTGAGTCAGACAGTGAAGCTTTGTCAAAAAACTGTTCTCCTGTTTATTGAAGGGTATACAGCCAGTTTATATAGCAAACTTGAGCATAGAAAAAACACACATATGAGAACATACTTCCCCTTTTAATTTACAGTCTGTCTATCTCAGCAAAATAACAGTTAGACAGCATAGACAGTTTATAGTCTGGGAAGGGGCCTTAATACCGAACTTGGAGACAGTTAAAGAAAATGTCAGTCTTTAGGACAGTACTGTATGTTGAGTAATGCATTCTTGTGTAACTCATGCTCAATATGGCTGGGAAGAAGTTCCTGTTTCTACAGGGCAAAAAATAAGTCTGAACAAATACAGTTCAGCTAGTGATAAGTAGGTGATAGGTCAGGTCACTTTCTCAGACTGCCTGGACAGCACAATTACGTATGGCGTATAGCATGTGGTTAGTTCCTGAGACTTAAATGTTAGTACAGAATAGTTATAGAAAAATGGTTATCCAGCAATCAAAATGGAGTCCCCCCTTATATGCACATTTTCACATACCGTGAAGGTCTTTGCCCGGCTGCAGCAACTTTTGGCAAGCTTGCCATAGGGTGGGAATTTGCTTTCCACACCAAGATTGGCTGTGTATTACCCAGATAGGCGTGGGAGGGTTTTATAAGCCCGTACAGGCTAACGGGTGGGTGTTCTTCTGTGATCTATCTGAAGGTATAGTGTGTGCAACAGAGACAATTCCATCGTAACCAAGGATGGTACCCCGCAATGAAAGTTTGTTAGAACTAAGGACTTGTAAACAAATTCTGCAAGGGCAGATTGAAGATATTTCCTTCTGCGAAGATACGGGGGCTGCAAGCGGCGCCCCTAGCCAAAGACGGTTTCGCGTCTTGTGTTTGGGTATCAACCCCACTCCTGGGAATTGATACCTAGAGACTGTATTTTGTGGACTTTCGTTTTGGAAACCATCTATTTCGTTTTACCTCATTCCCTTAACTGTTATTTCGTGTTATTTTGTAAATCAAGCTGTGTGTATTTCTTGTGTGAATAAATTACAATTTATTTTATCTCACGTTTTGTTCAATCAAAGGATCCGGGCAATTTTTGTGTTAAAAGCACTGGTCTCCCGTGACAGTTGTCAATCAATAAAAAAAAGTAGTTTTACCTTCAAACTTCACCAACATTTAAACTTATTAAAGCTGTTAATGTAGACCTTTTATACTGGGAGAAGATGGTGATATTTTACATATGCATACTCTAAGAGTTCAACTTTCTTTTAAAAAATGTGAAGATATTTACACATTTTAATTACTGCTCATATTTTCCTAAGATCAAAATGTTTGTTTCATAATATTTAAATATATCTGTTATAGGGTGCATACACCTGATAAACAGTCCTGTTGTTAGAGAACTGTTAAGAAATTGTCCACAAATTGACTTCCTGGTTTTCTTTAGATGTTTCTTGATCTGTAATCAAAGAAGACAGGAAACCATTGCGCAGTATCTCGTGTAAATTGAAGCCTCATTCACACAGCTGCTAGATACTTACATCTAGATGGGTAAACGTAGGCCTTGAAAGGTATCTTTAAACCGGCTGTTGGTATCTGTCACCAGGTTCCCCACTGGTGTTGCTCCCGCTCCACAGGTGCCGATCCGCCCAGTGATACACAAAAGATAAAAAGGCCCAATAGTGTGGTACAGTACAGTTTAATAAAACAAATAAAAAGACCAACATATAATGCACTCACATGCTATATGGTCTGTCTGCACGATTTACAATGTGCCGTCCGCAAGCATGAGGGGCTGGACCGTGGTGTGTGTGGAGGCTGGATCCTGCGTGTATCTCCTCCTCGCGGCCGCAAGTCAGAGCGCCAGGTCCACCTCAGATGTCGTCACTTCCAACAGCAACCTCCTCAGCTGGTATTGGCACGTAGCAATGCGTGCAGCTATGCTCCACCCTACGCGCGTTTCGTGACCTCTGACGTCACTTCCTCAGGGGTAATGGAGCTTGGATGTTGCTTGTGCTATTTATGCACAGCTAATTGGCCCTAGACTCGCCCTAATGGGATAATTATTCCCAGAGGGGTGCTTTGGGCTAATTGATGTCATAAGGTGCTGTTTCAGCACAACTAAATGGCCCTACACTCACCTTTATATAATTTTTATTTCTAAGGGGGTATTGGGCTGATTGACTGGAGTAGTGATGTTATCATTACAAACTCCTGTCATACATGGTAACTGTATCACAAACTTGCTAAAATAAGACTGTGATACAACATAATAAAATACAATTCACACACAGTACTACATATGGTATCAAAAACACAACAGATAATACAATTAATAATTCTGATGCATAAAAATAAATATGTATAGACATTCATGTTTGAGACCATTAATACAGTGATGTTTGATTGTATACTTAAAATGGGCTTTTGTATAAAAAATGGAACATTCTAGTATCCATATAGTGTCTATGGTACAGATTGAACAGAGGACTCATAGGAATTTATTGATGCTGGCTGACAGATTTTAATATATATATTTGATTTTGATCGACTGTCAATTTGATATAAATTAACTATCTCTCAAAAAAGATGCCAGGTCAAACTCTATGTTTAGACCTTTTGGGGTTAATGTTTTAAGGGTGTATATCCAATAGCTTTCACGCCGCGATATTAGATTGATTTTATCTCCCCCTCTCCAATTTTGTTTGGGGCAATCTATACCCTTGCAGACCAATCCCTCTGGGTTTTGATTGTGTTTTATTTTGAAGTGATTTGAGACACTATGTGTCTCAAAACCTCTTCTAATATTGTAGATATGTTCTGCAAAGCGTCTCTTTAGTGGTCTACCTGTTCGCCCTACATATTGTAGCCCACAGGGGCATTCTAACAGGTAGACCGTAAAGGAGCTCTTACAATTTATGAAGGACTTGATTGGAAATACAGCACCTGTTGCATTGGATTTGAATTCCCTACATTTGGTGCTGTATTTGCAGCCAATGCATTTCCCACATGTGAAGAACCCATTGAGTTCCCTAAGCCATGTTGTGTTGGATTTCTTTACCACATCAAATGGACAGCTTGGGGAAAGTTGTAGTTTAAGATTATCTGCCCTTTTAAACACTATTTGGGGAATTGTTGGTAGAATAGTGTTTAGTGTTTGGTCTCCCTGTAAAATGCCCCAATGTTTTTTAATTATTTGGGTAATTTTCGGGGCCATGGCATTATACTTGGTGATGAATGGAATAAACTCCCCTACGTTGGATTTCTTTTTATTTGAATTCATTACTATTAGATCCTCTCTTGGGATGTTTTTTACAGATTCCAATGCCCTTGTTACCTTAGTATGATTGTATTCCCTATCCATAAATTTGTTCTTTAGTTCTTCTGCCTGTATATCAAATATCTCAGTTCTGGAACAATTCCGTTTTGTTCTTAGAAATTGGCCCTTAGGTATATTATTTATCCATCTTGGATTATGATGACTTGATGCCAACAGATAGGTGTTGGCATCTACGTTTGTAGAAGGTTTTTGTCTCGATGGATCCTTCTTCTATATATAGGGTTAGATCTAAGAAATCTATGGTTTGGGGACTATTATTAAAGGTAAATTTTAAATTTAGTTTATTTTGATTAAGGTACTCTTGGAATTTTAGTAAACCCTCATCACTTCCCCCCCAGATACACAGCACGTCATCAATGTAGCGTTTCCATAGCACCAGGTCCTCCCCATATGGGTTGTGGGATAGGATATTATCCTCCTCCCACATACCCATAAATATGTTAGCATAACTGGGGGCGAACCTGGTGCCCATTGCGGTGCCGCATATCTGGAGGTAGAAGCTATCGTCATGGTGGAAGAAATTGTGCGTTAGAATGAATTTTATTCCATCTATTATAAAATTTTTGAAATTTATCTCCAAGCTGTTATCACGATCCAAAACTCTTCTGATCGCCGCGACACCTAACTCATGGTCAATGACAGTATACAGTGAGGTCACGTCACACGTGACCCATGTATAGTGATTGGCCCACTGTATATCTTTTAAGATGTTCAGAACATGAGTGGTGTCGCGTAGATAAGAGGGCATGTCCATGACATATTTTTGGAGTACTGAGTCTATAAATTGGGAAAGGTTGGACGACATGGATTTTATGCCCGATATTATTGGGCGGCCTGGCGGATTCCAAAGATCCTTATGTATCTTTGGAATAAAATAGAAAACCGGAACTCTTGGCTGTGTGATGTCCAAGAATTCAGATTCTCCCTTTGAGATGACTCCATCATTAAGACCTTTTTGTATGTAGTCTTTTATTGTTTCTTTGAAAACTACTGATGGGTTGTGATCTAGTTTGATATATGTATCTTGATCACTTAGTCCTGGGCAGCCCATCTCCATACTCTTCCTTAATCTGATGGTGTGGGGTCTATATCAATTTATTATTATATATTGTATAGTATTTATTCATAATACGTTTATCACATTATTGTCACAATATATTGTTTGTTTCACTTGTTGTATATACCAATTCACTATACACTTAATTCACAATAGGTTGAGCGCTCGGTTGTAGTTTAGTTTCTTTTTCTCACTATATTTGTTTCCATTTTTTCTACACTAGCAGCCAACCATTATTAATTTAGAATGTCACTGTTTTCTAATCGTGCACTACGGAGTAGTCATATTGACAAAATTTTTGCTGATGAGTCAGAGGAGGAGAATATAGATATAGGGCCTCATGCAGTAAGCGACGATTATGTGAAATCGGCAAGCTTATCGATTAGTCATGTTATTGGCGTTTTTCCCTCTCCGTATGCAGTAAGTGCCGAATACATTCAAAATCAACCAGAAAACAAATCCGCCCACTCTCACGATGATGAGCCGATCACACACAGGTGTATCGGCGTGCGTGGCGGGGTGCTGTTAGGTTGCACAATCACAAATCTTGCTGAATCAGGCGAAACAAGCATGTTTTTGATTGCGCGCCATATTTAAAGGCAACGTGTACTGCTAATCATTCTCTGTGTTGTTGGGAGTGAGAGAGAGAGAGAGACGCACAGAGCTGGACGATTGAAGATTTGCATATTGACTGAGAGACTTGTTGTGTATTGGGTGAGCTTTGTCCTTTGTTGTTTTGTTTACATCTTTGTCTTGTTTTATATGTGGAAGTGGGTCGTGTGATTGCCTGTACATTTCTTGTCTGTTTTTTGTGAGTGCTGGAAGTATGCCCGCAAAGCGTGGGAAGAGTGATGCTGGTGGGAGTGGGAGTGCTACTCGTGGGAGTACGCGTCGGAGTGAACGTTCTGTTCAGGGGAGTGATGTTGCTGGTGCACCGAGTGGTGTTGCTGGGAGTGGGAGTGCTGTTGTTGGGAGTGGGAGTGCTGGTGCTGCGAGTGGTGTTGCTGGGAGTGGGAGTGCTGTTGTTGGGAGTGGGAGTGCTGTTGTTGGGAGTGGGAGTGCTGTTGCTGTGAGTGGGAGTGCTGGTGCTGGGAGTGGGAGTGCTGTTGCTGTGAGTGGGAGTGCTGGTGCTGGGAGTGCTGGTGCTAGGAGTGTGAGTGCTGGTGCTAGGAGTGTGAGTGCTGGTGCTAGGAGTGTGAGTGCTGGTGCTAGGAGTGGGAGTGCTGGTGCTGGGAGTGCTGCTGGTGGCGCAGTTGCTGATGGGGTGTCTGGTGGTGGCGTGCTTGCTGGTGGCCAGCTTTTGGAGGCTCTTCCATTGGAAGAAGGAGAGTCCAGTCAGCACCAGCCAAGCTCTGACCCTAAACCTGCTCGGAAAAAACGTGTGGAGAAGCCACGTAATCCTCGCTTCAATGACCAGGAAAATAGGGCTCTTGTCACTGGCATTCTGGAGCACTATGACAGTCTCTATGGACATTTAGTAGGTAAGTGTAACTTTACATTTATTATTCAAATACATGTGATCCTAGGTCATCTGAGTTTTGTTCATATGCAAATATGGGTACACAATATCTTTCTATGTTCATTAGTGTGGAAACACAGCTTTTTATCATGCCTTACAAGGACAAATAAACACAGGCGGTCAATTTGCCAGAACTGCATACAATATGAATGCAACCTTGCTTACATGTATAGGTTTAGTAGTGAATGCTCATGTGCTGCACATATTACACATAAAACAGCATGTTTGCTATCTCTTGGAACAGCTAGCAGTGTAGGAAACTGGTGCTTATATTATTATTAATTTACCTCATATCTTTTATATGTTTTTCAAGGGCGGACAAGTGCAGCAAGCAAAAAAGAAATGTGGGACACAATAGTCATTGGTGTCAATGCCTGTGGGAATAGTGTCAGGGACAAGTATCATTGTCGGAAAAGATTTGATGATATTAGGTCCAAATTGAAAAAGAAAATACAAGACCAACGCGTGCATGCTACTGGCACTGGAGGTGGGCCCACACCACAACGTCTCATATTGACTCCATTGGAGGAGCTGCTTCGGCCAAAATTACTTACCGTCGTCGTGGAAGGCTTGGCTGGTGACCGTGACATTGGAATTTATCCGTCACAATTTCCAGCAGGTGATAAATATTACTGTACTAGGCGTGTCGTTGCTTACAGTTATTTTGCATATTTACACTGCTTTTTATACTGTCTTCACAATATAAGCATACCTGCATCTATATATGTATATGTCTGATTCTGTATATATATATCTCAAAATAGACATATATGTAGTAGTCCTACTAAAAGCAGTAACTAATATAGCACGTGCCATTGCGTGCTCATTTACATGTGAATTCCCAAAATGCATAGCTGCAGTGGAAGCAATTGATGGTGGGCGAAGATGGGGAACAACAGGGTAGTACACATGTGTAACACATGTTCATGAGAAATTATTAGTAGCTACAGGTACAGAACAGAAATATGTATCATATTATTGTGTATTTTATTGATTTTACTCCGACAAACATGACATTACTGCCTATTTTAAGCATGCATCAAAGAAATTGCATGTAACGGCCTACAAACATCACTGGCACTAACACATCTATAGTTGCTTATGAAAAGGTCAATTTTTGCTTTATGTCATATACAGACAGCATAATGAGGCACACGTATCATATGTTATGTCATTGTTTTCATAACTTAAACACTGCAGATGACTACTTAGCTCATCTACCATTGTGTTAAAGCAGCTGCAATTAATATCTCATCACAGCATACACTTCAACAGAGGGGGTGGGGTTCAGCACACACACTAATTACAGCCTCATTTCACGGTCAACTTAGTTCACACCATTTGCACCTGTTTCAAGTCATTGAAAGGTGTGGCTGATTAGGCTTTTTGGGGAAGGGAATACCTTTCTTACAACCTGAATAGCACAACTGAAGTTAATCACACTCATTTGAAAGCTTAACTCTAGCTACTAAATGCCCCAACAACTCATTACTTATCAAAGCGTACGTCACACATTAGTTCACTCATATCTATAGTTGAACTACTATGAAAGACACATTATCACACACTGCATGTGTTGTCTTGTTGAGTCACAGCCACATTCAGGTGTGCCACATCTTCGATTAATGTACCACACATATCCTCTACCAAAAACAACACTTTTTGCAATATGACCACCTTCATGATAACCATTGTGAATGGTCATCTCATGATAGTTATGTACATTATGATACTGATATCACTACACAACATATGATTTTTATGTACTCATTTAATCTATTTATCCTCACGCATTACTGCAGAAACATAGTATGTTGTATGTTAGGGAACTCAAAAATTCTAAGTACACAGGCATGTACAGTGTTATTACAACTATTTATGTTCACTTTCACACACATTTTCGGTTAAGGAACTGATGTTGTTAGTTAATCATAAATACAGAACATACAATAAGTGTTTGTTCAATATTTACACATGTAAATGTAAAACTTATGTTATTGTTATATATAGTTGCCCCTGGAGGACATGTGTCACCTGAGATGGAACAAGTGTCTTCACCTGGGTCAGCCAGCTCAACACTACTAGAAGGTGAGTGTATCATTTGATGGCCATATAATATGTGCTCTTCTATATGTTATGTTGTCATGTGCATTATTTGTTTTGCACATCTTCTTTAAATAGGATTACTTAGTGTCAGTGAAAATTAAGTGTAAGGCAACATGTATTGTGTTAGTGATGTTAATTATCATGTAGGACTTCTGAGTTTAGAGCAACTTTTCATTCATTCATATTTCATACTGAGTCCAAACATTATTCGTAAGTCAAGGTAGTTTTTAATGAGGTTATAAAACGTATGCTAACATGTTAGGTGTTACTTAGGACACAGTACAATTACATAGTAACACAGCATACATTAACATGCCATTTAATAATGTGTACATTTCTTTTTAGAACATCATGGTGATGAGGATGATGAGTATGATGAGGATGACGCCACAGAAGAGACTGAAATACAATCATGTGACCATGAAGAGGTGCCAATAGAAACTGTTGTACCGCCAAATCGTCCATCAACTTCCACATACGATGCAATTGTAGCTTCAGAGGGAAAAATAGTGGACGCAGAAAATCGTCGCCATTCAGACATGATGACAGTGCTGGAAAGGATGATTGGACTGCAGGAAGAAACAGTATCACAATTGGCACATCTCCACAGAGTCTTCATTGAAGTGCCTAAACAGTTGCAAAAAATCAACACCTCATTCGAAGCATTAGTTGTTCAGCAAACACAAGCTAATTACTGGAGAATGACTAATGTACCACAATTCAACACCTCCCAGCCAGGATCTGTTCATGCAGGTCAGTTTTCACCACATTCATCTGATATTCATTCACCAGGCCCAAATGTTACCGGTCAAGTAGCAGACATTGCTGTGCAGGTTCCTGATGACATCCTACCGCTGCCATCTGTACAAATTCAGCAGCAGACACCTACAAAGGAGGCGACAAAAACAAAACAAGACACACATGAAACAGACCAACCATCACTTGTGCAGTGTCTACCAACTTGCTCACATGTGTCACTGGGCACAAGCCCTGTCCGTGAACAGTCACTACCCAAAAGCCCTGTAGGTGAGTCGCTGCCCAAAAGCCCTGTAGGTGAATCGCTGCCCAAAAGCCCTGTAGGTGAGTCGCTGCCCAAAAGCCCTGTAGGTGAATCGCTGCCCAAAAGCCCTGTAGGTGAATCGCTGCCCAAAAGCCCTGTAGGTGAATCACTGCCCAAAAGCCCTGTAGGTGAGTCACTGGCCACAAGCCCTGTAGGTGAGTCACTGGCCACAAGCCCCGTAGGTGAACAGTCACTGGCCACAAGCCCTGCCCGTGAAGTGCCAGAGGCCACTCAAAGTGGCTCTGTTGTGCCTAAAGTTGGTGGCAAAAGAAAAAGGAAAATTCAAGAGACAACAAGCAGGCCTGTTACTCGCTCGCAAAAGGAACAAAAAAAATAAATGTTATAATTCAGAAAATATGTCTTTGGCCTTGTTTTGTTGACTTCAGATTATCTAATTACTATTGTATGTATGCTGAAGACTGTGTTGTTTCCAAACTTTCAACTATGTTCTTGTACACGTGAAGTTTTGGAAATGTTAACACTCATAATTAATTGTGTTATAAATATTTATGTTGTAATCGTCTGTTCAGTAATGGTCCACCAGGAGCCAGTTGCTAAGTTTAGAGAAGCTGCCATTGACTTTGCAGCAAAACATTGCATTTGGGTGTGTTAATTGATGTAAGAATTGCATATGCATATTAGTCACATGCAATTATTAAAACACCTAAGTAAGTGCAAACATCTTTCTTGTACGTGTACAGCAGGATTATGTGTAAATTATTACTTACCTTTGCCTTGCTTGGCCATTGTAATTTTGTCCTTTAATCAGTTGTGTGTTCGTTTCTATAACATCTCAGAATGTATAATAATATATATACACACACACACACACACACACTGAGTGAGTGTGAGTGTGAGTGTGTGAGTGTGTATATATATATGTATATGTGTATATATATATGTATATATGTATATATATATATATATATATATATATATATATATATATATATATATATATATATATATATATATAGTACTATATAAACTGGTATACACAAACTAATACACTTCATGCTTCCTTGTGAAAACACTATTTTAATAATACAGGCCTAATGTTTGAGAAATATCCTAAGTATGAGACTCTAACAGTATTGTGCTTAAACAAATGTTTATTACTTAATTCAATCATGTTTCTCACCATTTAAATAGGTTTCATACAAGGTATACTTAATGCCATCAATGTTGTGTGTACTCCTGCAATATAAAAAAAAATAAAATATAATATATAAATATATATATATTTTTATAAGAGATATATTTATATATATATATATATATATATATACACACGTATTTAAACTCATGCAGACAGGGAGTTAACCAGACTTTCACATACACACAGAAATGTAAGCGGGGAAAAAACATTTCTTTTTGCAGGTGTGTTTTTACTGATATGCCTGGCTAAGAAATATTTTCACACACTGGTCTTTGTTAGTTTTCAAAAAAACACTATGTGAACGCATTCAAAGTCTAGGGATGTTTTTCACAAACGAGATAAAAGAAGGAGAAATGTTTCTCCCACAGTCCCATATCACGAACCACAACTGTTAACCCAATTAGACAAACAAATCCAATTGGCGTTTGAAATAAGGAGTCAAAGTAGTTAGTTTTGTTGACCTTGACAAGGAAAAACAGGAGTTTGTTAGCCATTCAGCACATTCATTTTGATGAGCAAATAACACAGACCTGCACACAGCTTTTGTGCTACTCAGACATGGCTGATGAATTCGTTAACAATATTAATCCCCTTTTAGGGTATAAGTACATGATCTGTGAAGCCATCTTGAACAGTCGCGGACAGAAAGCAAGCACACGCCAAATCGATGATTTCATTCGAGCAAAATATCCTTATTACCAAGACCGTAAGCATGCACGGAATTTTAATTCCTCAATAAGATTCACTTTATCAAGTAATGACTTTTTTGAACGTGACCAGGATAAGCTACAACACACCTATGGTTTCTGGAAGATTGCCCCGGAAAAACAATTTCTCCTGAAAGACGGCACTTATATTGTCGTGAAAGGCATATTTATTCCTAATGGCAATAGCAATGTATCCGCTACTACTGATCCGTTTGAATCGATACGTGCTGCAATATCTGCAGCCTCCATTCCTGAAACCCACATTGTACAAGAACAAAAGTACTATGATTATGTACCAAGCCTTTCAGCTGAAAATGCATTGGAATGGGAACCCGAAGAAATGAACCTACCTCCCGACCAATTATTTGAAGAAAGCAGTGGCGATTCCTATGAGCGCATCCTGGAGGAGATATGTGCCATACTGGATTCAGCGGTTGGGTTAAGCGTGGATGAAAATGCCTTGCATTTCTGGAGCGACCAGTTGCAGCCAGGCGAAGAGTTAATTCTAGAAGAATGGTAAATATAACAATCGTTATGCGTTGACTCTGCGTTTAAATTTTTTTTTTTTTTGTAACCACCATTTTCACTTTCAATGCGTGGATACAGCGTAACATTGCAGACTGCATAACATGTAGCGATCACAAACAAATTGTTTCCTAATACAATATAGTAGGACCTGAAAGAGTAGTACACATTGCTGACGGAATAAATATACGTACTTTCCTATCCTTTAAACATATTAGCAACATTTTACCATTACTCTAACACATACCTGTTTTGTTATCATGCAACATCTACAACATTGAAAACCGGGTCCACCACGTATGACGTGGGACCCTTGTCATGGGCCAAGGCGTCCTTAAAAAGGATTAGTGATGTAAGTCCCGCCCCCAAGCGACGTGCGCGCCTCAAAGCCTATTGGCTGTCATGTTTTGTTATAGTAACGGTAACTGCAGTGTGTGATGCGTGCGGCTCAGTGTTTGTAGGCGTACCCTGGGCGTTAGCCGAATGTTAATTGAGTGGGAGGAGTGTTAGCGTGCGTTTCACGCTGGCTTAACATGACGTCACACGTATTGCATTTGCGCATTGTGTTATCGGCCGTGCTTTCTGTTCAAACACGTCTGTTTAAAAAGAATACAGATGTACTCGTTTAGAACGAATGTAGTTTCGTCTTCATTGTATTTGAAATAAAGATGTTATGTTTACTGGTATTTTCAACATGTATTGAACGCACAACGTACGCTTTGTTTTGCGCATGCGCTAACAGTTAGTGGAGCCAAGCGTGAAGTGCGTGCGCACACAAAGATGTGCGCGCACATCTTTCAGTATACAGGCAACGTTCACTTCTTATACATAGTTATGCCTGCTACAAATTTAAAGAAACATTACATACTGATGAACAGTTTTACTTCTAACATATAAGTGACTGACGTGTGTATCTACACAATCATATAGAGCTGCGTAACGCGTTGTCACGGATGCATATCTAGTAAGGTGCCATCTTTGACCATCATGTGTTTGCTGTATTTCAGAGATGTCGGGGAAGATACAATCGGATCAATGTATGATTTCAGAAGAGTCTACCTTTATATGAGATGATTGTGAGGAGGAGCCACCGACTACTATACTACATATGGAACTAATTTTATATTGCTTGCAGCGCTTATTAACAAACAATTAAAAATGTGATACCCTTATGCCTATATTGCATAAGCACTTAATTAACATAATGATGTTGCAAAAGAGTGCCTCATGAATTTTTATTGAGTGTTCTTTAATGACTACTAACATTTTATGACATGGTGTGTTTTATATATAACAACCATTCCCACTCTGCTAACACATTTGTGTATTCTAATATGTAATGGAACGTATGACTGTCGAAACTATGTAACAATAATAATAATAATATGAGCATGTTCATGTATAGGGCTGCTAGTTGTACGCAGCGATTTACAGACACATGTTTCAGCCTGAGGTCCCTGGCCCGTGGAACGTACAAATGTTTTTTTGCCGCATGAGGCACAGGGAGATAAAGTGACTTGGCCAAGGTCACAAGGAGCCCACACCGGGAATTGAACCAGACTCCCCTGCTTCAAACTATCAGTGCCAGTGTGTGTCTTTACTCAGTGAGCCACTCCTTCTCCCAATGTAAAGGACACTTACAACCAAGTAGCCATTTATTTTTAAAATCTCTTGTTACATGGGTATGTAGATAAAATGGTTTGGGACTGTAGCAAATAATGTTACTGGCCAGATGTTATGGTCCCCTCCAATGCATGATGTTCTGAATATGACATCACCATCATGTTATGAAGTACGTTTCTGTGTATATTTCATTAACCTAACTAACTATAGTTTACTGTGTTTATTAATCGTTTAGAAATACATAGTATAGTCAATATGATGATATAAGCTACCATAATAAAGCTGGTGTTATCATTTGTCGGTGTTATACATGGATCCTACACCAATTGATAGAGACACAAACAGTTGTCTTAAAAAGTGTGTCTATGCTAGTGATGAATGTGCTCCCGTAAGTAAACAAATAAGTACAGTTATCCCCTTTTCTCCAACCACCTCTATATTACATTAATGGAAATTATAAGGAAACATACATAAAATGTGATGAAATGTGAGTAATCATTTTGTAATACAATGCACATGAAAGCTCAAGAGTAGCTAAATGCATATACATGATACAGAAAGTACATATATGTAACATTTGTGTTTAAACCAATATGTTGGGTTTTTAGTTCCAATAATTATAGGAAGATTGAGGTAGCCACATCTTATGAGAGATGTCAGCAAATATACATACCATGATCAGTCATACTGGAGATATACCTATAATGCAAAGGAACAATATATAAATTGCAAACATTGACATGCCATCTTCAGTACCGTAAACAACACAGCAAAGTGTGTATTTGGTGTTAAATGTACAACACCATGTATATTTCATGACATTCAAAATGTAAATCAGCCTGGTGTACACATCATATGGATGTACATGTTACACTGCACCAATAACATTGTATGTAAGCATACTAGAAGCATGAATGATTATGGGCATAATATGTGTTTTGTCTTAGCATAAGGAATAACACAATGCTAAAATATTATTGCTTTGTTACCCAAGTTGTATTCACATACACACAACTAAAGTACAATTGAAGAGGGATTATATAACCTGTGCAACAATAACATACCGGTGCCACATCCCTTTGTGCACACAGCAGAGAAAAGAAAGGTGTGCAACCCATATTCATCTGTGTCCTAACAGAAGGTTATATAAAGAAACATTATTGTTAATATAACATAATTAAACTATAAAAGTAGTACTAGGAACATATGAGTTTGTACTTACAAGAAAAAAATGAATTGATGAGATTCTGTCGTGTCTGGCCACCACTGGCTGTTTGTTCATTTTCAGCAGCTACTGTACATGGGTGGGATGCTCGTCTACCAAAGCCTCAGCTAGGTCTGACTGTACATTGTGCCTGAGTGCAACATTGTGCAAAATGCAACAGGCAAGGATAATATCAGACACTTTTTGAGGCTTGTATAGAAGAGCCCCACCAGTTCTGTCCAGACACCTAAACCTGGTCTTGAGTAGGCCAAATGTCCTCTCTATAACAGATCTTGTAGATATATGGGCTGCATTGTACCTGTCCTCTGCTTCAGTTTGAGGGTTTAGCACCGGAGTCAAGAGCCACGGCCTAATTCCGTATCCTGAGTCACCTATAATGAATGGAGCACACATAAGCTGACATTAGTGATCAAATTGTACAATGCCAACATTCCTAAATCAACATGTGTTTTGTGTTAGAACATGTAAATATGTACTCACCCAGCAGCCAACCAGGTTCAAAATGTCCCTCTTCGAACGCATGGAAGACTGAAGAGTTCCTCAGGATAGAGGAATCGTGACTGGAACCAGGGAACTTGGGTACCACATGCATTATCCTCATCGTGGCATCACATACCACCTGTACATTGAGTGAATGGTAGTGCTTCCGATTGCGGTACACATGCTCACTCTGACTAGGTGCAATCAAAGCAACATGTGTGCAATCGATTGCACCCAGCACAGATGGTATCCCTGCTATATTATAAAAGCCAGTCCTGACTTCCAGCCACTCTGTTGCCTCTGTAGGAAAATGAATATAATTCCTAGCGCGTCTATTGAGTGCATAGAGAAACTGGGTCAAGGCCCGCGAGAATGTAGATTGCGAGACCCCGCCCACTATGCCCACAGTTGTCTGGTATGACGCGGAAGCAAGATAATGTAATGAGCACAGCATTTTAACAAGCCCAGGGACTGCACGACCTCTGGCTGTGAAAAAATCTAAATCCCCCCTTATCTCCTCATAAAGAGCTAAGATTGCTGCTGAACTCAAACGATAGCGACTTACAATCTCCTCCTCACTCATCCCATCTAACAGGGTTCTCTCCCTGTACAGACGCGGACGAGGCACAAGTTGTCTCCTCTGTCTTCTCCTCTGATCTCCTGTCCCTCTACCTGTCCCTCGGCCTGTCCCTCTCCCTGTCCCTGTCGTATCCGCGTCACTGTCACTGTCCCTCGGTGTGTCCCTACCTTGCCCTATATCATTCTCTTGATCAGCAAGCATGTCATAGAAAAGAATGTTCCTGCGTCTCCTAAACATTCGCAACATTTTGAAATGAGTAGCTGTGAATGAGCAGGTAATGTGCGTCCTTTAAATAGGTATGTGATGATGTCAGGTGACATAGTAAAATGCAAGGTGTTACATTAACATAATAAAGTACTTCTGTGGCAAGCTGTGTGCACTTGTTGTTCTAAGTATTTGTTGTGTGTATTCTGCAGGGAATGATGATATTTGGCAATGATGTGACGTGAAGCTTTGTACAAAGATTGCTTGCAAATAAATAGTTGCATGTGCAATGCATGTAACACTTGTGAACGCAAGAGTCAGTCATGTAATGAGACAAAAAGGCTGAGATTGACGTGGGAAAAGTTTTGTGTAACATGTGTAATTATCCATGTTATTGTGACATGTTGGCAACAATGAATAGTCGTGTGCATATGCATGCATTTGTGTAAGGAGGATAGTTGGTATAGAATGAGTTTACAAGGTGTCCCAATGCTGAATTACTGTACATGTGTGTATAAGTTAGGTTGAAGTGCTTGTAATGCAACGGTTACAATGTAAACATGCAATGTGATTGAGCGTCCAATAAGTGACGTCATGAAAATAGGGAGGACCCAAAAGTATATGTAAACATGAGAAGACAGATGTACATGAACGTTTAAAGATGCGTGTCACATTACAAGCATTGTGTAATGTAAAGGAAGATGAATATACTGTGTATGTGTGACATGTGTGACATGTGTAACATCATGTAAATAATTGTCGCTGAGTTGAGTAAAATGTGTGATATGATGTGAGGTTCTCCTTTAAGAGTGTAGTATAGTATTTTCCCTTGCCACATCATCACATGATGAGTAATGTGACCCGCAAATGCTGAAAACATGTAAAAGTCGAATGTTATGCAAATAAGACACATCAGCTGTGACACAATGCAGGGAATGCCCCCACACTGTAATGCAAATCCCCCTTGTATTGTGAGCAATGAAACGTAAACAGTACTATACTGTTATACGTCCCCGCTCCATTGACTTCCATTGATGTACAGAAGATTTTTTTTTTCTAAGAGCCTTAGCGATCGTTCTCCCGTCCAAAATGCCAACTTTAGTTGGCGGGAGAAATCGGCCATAACATCTCAATTTCGTAGTGCCGATCAGCCCCGATAAGCTGTTTTTTTTTGTTGAATCCAGCCGATTTAAAAAAGTGGCGATCAGTGTCGAAAACAGGCTTATCGGCAGGCGACTGGCCATAACCAAATTATCGGCTCCGAAACCTGGCGATATGAAGCACTTATCGGCGCTTACTGAATCTCAAACCCAATTTTGGCTATAACATGGCCATATTTCCCTTATCAACGCTTACTGCATGAGGCCCATAGACACTGATAATTTGGACACATTATTTAATAGAGTAGAGAAATCACTCACATTAGAAATGAGACAAATTTGGGAAGTAGTAACACTAAAGAAATATATGGAGTATCATAGGATACCACGAGGATTGAGGGTTCTCAAGCCACCTACATTAGAAACTGATAACGAGGTGTTCATGAAAGAATGGAATCACATTCTGGATACATGCTCATACGATCTGATGAGATTGTCAATTCAGTATAGAACTAAGTCTCTAGATGTTCTAGATAAAGAAATATCTGAGACTAAAGAAAAATTGGAGGTTTTCTCAGAGTCCAAAGAATATAAAACTTTGGATGAGAAAATAACCAAAAGAATTGAAAAATTAGAAAAGGAAGTGATTAATACCAAACAAAAAAAGTTTATCAGAGACAGAAAGGATTATGAACAAAATAGACAGAGGGATTGGAAGACAGAGAAAAAAGCCCCAATCTCTGAAGAACCCCCTTGTTCGGTAGAAACACCTGTCCCCAAAGTGACACCCAAAATAGCCAAAAAAGACACACAGAAAGGAATTAAAACGTCTGGTAATCACAAAAAACCATCGGGCAAATCACGCCCTTTCTTTGGCACTAGACCACAAGTACCATTTAAAGATGGCTACCAAAGATATCAGGGCCCACCTTATAGGGGTTATCATGATGATCGTGAGAACTATGGTCATCGTGACTTTTACCATGATGGACATAGGGACCACGACTTCAATGTTTACAGACCCAATAATACATTTAGACCATATGATGTACCACGAAGGGATTTTGTATCTAACCAATCCCCGGTGTCTTTTTTAGATCACGACAGGGAGCAAGACTTCCCCACAAGGAGGGACAGTGAAACAAACACTCTAGTGGGGAGACAAGATACTCCACGCTCCACAAGGCGGAAAAGAACAGAGGACTCAGAGGAAAAAGAGGAGGGAGGAAAAAGAAAAAAACAAGAACTCGGGAACCTAAGGTAGGAGCCACTAATGTGTTCAACATCAGTGGACATCAGACCACTGCGGTTGAGGACAGGGTCCTATCAAAGGGTCTAAATTTCGCTCCATCACAGGGACCCAATATGTTCAACTTATATGTCGACACTCATAAATTTGTGAGAAGGCTGACTTTGAAGAAATATTTTCTAAAGGATGCTATAACTAGAAATATAACACATGCGGAGAGTTCTCCAACTGTAACAGAACCCATTGCAAGAAAGCAATTCAAAAACCCTTCAGTTTTTTATCCAAAACACATAAAAGGCAACTTCTTGGATACTTTTACTGAGTTGGTAATTAAGGATATGGAGAAGGCAGCTAATGAATTTACCATTAAAAATCATAATCTTAGCTTAGTGGAAAAGAAAGCAATTAAAGGGTTGGAAAGTAACCCCAACATAGTGATTAAGGCCGCAGATAAAGGCGGGGGAATCGTTATCATGGATTCATCCTACTATAAGAAGGAGTCCATGAGGATTCTAAGTGATCAAGATACATATATCAAACTAGATCACAACCCATCAGTAGTTTTCAAAGAAACAATAAAAGACTACATACAAAAAGGTCTTAATGATGGAGTCATCTCAAAGGGAGAATCTGAATTCTTGGACATCACACAGCCAAGAGTTCCGGTTTTCTATTTTATTCCAAAGATACATAAGGATCTTTGGAATCCGCCAGGCCGCCCAATAATATCGGGCATAAAATCCATGTCGTCCAACCTTTCCCAATTTATAGACTCAGTACTCCAAAAATATGTCATGGACATGCCCTCTTATCTACGCGACACCACTCATGTTCTGAACATCTTAAAAGATATACAGTGGGCCAATCACTATACATGGGTCACGTGTGACGTGACCTCACTGTATACTGTCATTGACCATGAGTTAGGTGTCGCGGCGATCAGAAGAGTTTTGGATCGTGATAACAGCTTGGAGATAAATTTCAAAAATTTTATAATAGATGGAATAAAATTCATTCTAACGCACAATTTCTTCCACCATGACGATAGCTTCTACCTCCAGATATGCGGCACCGCAATGGGCACCAGGTTCGCCCCCAGTTATGCTAACATATTTATGGGTATGTGGGAGGAGGATAATATCCTATCCCACAACCCATATGGGGAGGACCTGGTGCTATGGAAACGCTACATTGATGACGTGCTGTGTATCTGGGGGGGAAGTGATGAGGGTTTACTGAAATTCCAAGAGTACCTTAATCAAAATAAACTAAATTTAAAATTTACCTTTAATAATAGTCCCCAAACCATAGATTTCTTAGATCTAACCCTACATATAGAAGAAGGATCCATCGAGACAAAAACCTTCTACAAAAAGGTAGATGCCAACACCTATCTGTTGGCATCAAGTCATCATAATCCAAGATGGATAAATAATATACCTAAGGGCCAATTTCTAAGAACAAAACGGAATTGTTCCAGAACTGAGATATTTGATATACAGGCAGAAGAACTAAAGAACAAATTTATGGATAGGGAATACAATCATACTAAGGTAACAAGGGCATTGGAATCTGTAAAAAACATCCCAAGAGAGGATCTAATAGTAATGAATTCAAATAAAAAGAAATCCAACGTAGGGGAGTTTATTCCATTCATCACCAAGTATAATGCCATGGCCCCGAAAATTACCCAAATAATTAAAAAACATTGGGGCATTTTACAGGGAGACCAAACACTAAACACTATTCTACCAACAATTCCCCAAATAGTGTTTAAAAGGGCAGATAATCTTAAACTACAACTTTCCCCAAGCTGTCCATTTGATGTGGTAAAGAAATCCAACACAACATGGCTTAGGGAACTCAATGGGTTCTTCACATGTGGGAAATGCATTGGCTGCAAATACAGCACCAAATGTAGGGAATTCAAATCCAATGCAACAGGTGCTGTATTTCCAATCAAGTCCTTCATAAATTGTAAGAGCTCCTTTACGGTCTACCTGTTAGAATGCCCCTGTGGGCTACAATATGTAGGGCGAACAGGTAGACCACTAAAGAGACGCTTTGCAGAACATATCTACAATATTAGAAGAGGTTTTGAGACACATAGTGTCTCAAATCACTTCAAAATAAAACACAATCAAAACCCAGAGGGATTGGTCTGCAAGGGTATAGATTGCCCCAAACAAAATTGGAGAGGGGGAGATAAAATCAATCTAATATCGCGGCGTGAAAGCTATTGGATATACACCCTTAAAACATTAACCCCAAAAGGTCTAAACATAGAGTTTGACCTGGCATCTTTTTTGAGAGATAGTTAATTTATATCAAATTGACAGTCGATCAAAATCAAATATATATATTAAAATCTGTCAGCCAGCATCAATAAATTCCTATGAGTCCTCTGTTCAATCTGTACCATAGACACTATATGGATACTAGAATGTTCCATTTTTTATACAAAAGCCCATTTTAAGTATACAATCAAACATCACTGTATTAATGGTCTCAAACATGAATGTCTATACATATTTATTTTTATGCATCAGAATTATTAATTGTATTATCTGTTGTGTTTTTGATACCATATGTAGTACTGTGTGTGAATTGTATTTTATTATGTTGTATCACAGTCTTATTTTAGCAAGTTTGTGATACAGTTACCATGTATGACAGGAGTTTGTAATGATAACATCACTACTCCAGTCAATCAGCCCAATACCCCCTTAGAAATAAAAATTATATAAAGGTGAGTGTAGGGCCATTTAGTTGTGCTGAAACAGCACCTTATGACATCAATTAGCCCAAAGCACCCCTCTGGGAATAATTATCCCATTAGGGAGAGTCTAGGGCCAATTAGCTGTGCATAAATAGCACAAGCAACATCCAAGCTCCATTACCCCTGAGGAAGTGACGTCAGAGGTCACGAAACGCGCGTAGGGTGGAGCATAGCTGCACGCATTGCTACGTGCCAATACCAGCTGAGGAGGTTGCTGTTGGAAGTGACGACATCTGAGGTGGACCTGGCGCTCTGACTTGCGGCCGCGAGGAGGAGATACACGCAGGATCCAGCCTCCACACACACCACGGTCCAGCCCCTCATGCTTGCGGACGGCACATTGTAAATCGTGCAGACAGACCATATAGCATGTGAGTGCATTATATGTTGGTCTTTTTATTTGTTTTATTAAACTGTACTGTACCACACTATTGGGCCTTTTTATCTTTTGTGTATCACTGGGCGGATCGGCACCTGTGGAGCGGGAGCAACACCAGTGGGGAACCTGGTGACAGATACCAACAGCCGGTTTAAAGATACCTTTCAAGGCCTACGTTTACCCATCTAGATGTAAGTATCTAGCAGCTGTGTGAATGAGGCTTCAATTTACACGAGATACTGCGCAATGGTTTCCTGTCTTCTTTGATTACAGATCAAGAAACATCTAAAGAAAACCAGGAAGTCAATTTGTGGACAATTTCTTAACAGTTCTCTAACAACAGGACTGTTTATCAGGTGTATGCACTTGATAGTGCGCCAAGGACTTTGCTCTCTTTACCAAACATTCTGTTTATAGCTATATGGATTAGCTTGTTTATAGTCCTGGGCAGCCCATCTCCATACTCTTCCTTAATCTGATGGTGTGGGGTCTATATCAATTTATTATTATATATTGTATAGTATTTATTCATAATACGTTTATCACATTATTGTCACAATATATTGTTTGTTTCACTTGTTGTATATACCAATTCACTATACACTTAATTCACAATAGGTTGAGCGCTCGGTTGTAGTTTAGTTTCTCTTTCTCACTATATCTGTTATAGGAATATAAAAAAAAAAAAAAACTAATTATGTCACCTCAGTTTTAATTATTGCTTTAAGTTTGCAGAAATTATATGATGCCGGATGAGGTTTTCCAGGTGCAAATAGAACAAAATCTTTAGATACTACTGTACTGAGTTTCATCCTTTTAAGCTATTGGCATTTAACATCAATTTCCACTTAATTTTATTGAAGTTGAACTGAATATCATTTGTTATAAAGCAATAGAGCAGACATAAGCTAGGCTAAATACCAGCTACAGTAATTATAACTTTTCTTTTCAGACTTGGTGGCAATCGGCAGTAATGTTTTCTCTAAATTGTCACTAGTTTTTCTGTACCTTATACATTACCCATATTAATGGATTTTTTATTTGCTATACAGTCCAGCAAGTCATGGTGATTATGAATCCTAGTGCAATGATAATATTAAATTAAAATTCCAGAGGAAAATATATACCGGAAGCAAACAATAAATCAAAGCAATGCTGCTTCATTAAATAAATGGTTGTGTGAAAGTCATGTTTTAAGTAAATAAAAATAAGAGATTTGTTCTGCAGATGAAGGAGGAAAGACTATAATAGCTGAAAAAGTTAAAGATTTAGACGGCATGCACGCTGCTGAAGACCACGTGGAGGCATTTGCGCGTGGCATGATCACATTGCCTTAAGGCATTGATCACGCCCACCGACCGCATGGGCAAGCGCGACAGCAGGAAGTTGGGTGCGGTGCGTGAGGAATCAGTTGAAACAGATTTCTCGGCACAATGAGCAGGTCACGTGATCGGTTTGCCCAATGAGGGCGAACCAGCGTCATGACATCACAGACATGCCCCTAGACACCCCCCCACAGCGCATCTACCATGTCCTGAAAACGCACCTGCTTCACGCTGGTGACGTCACACACACGCACACCTCCGCACGGTCGAATGCTGCGTCAATACAGCCTTAATTGTGTTAGAGATGCAAGTTTGAATCTTTCAACGTTTCTTTTATCAATAATTAAAAATGCTAAAATACAGATACTAGCACCCACTAAGGCAGCGTACTAAGCAAAATTAATTTCTAAACATAAAAAATAGTATCACAAAATAGCAATGACACAGCAACAAAATGGCAGACAGATATAAATTGCACCAAAAATAAAAAAACAAAGACCATAAGAATATAAAAATATATATATATAATAAAAATAGGGAAGAAATAGGGCTAAAAATACAATGTTTGGGGCCTACCCTGCCCCCTTATCAGGTAATGTCCATAAAATATCATGCTGTGCTGCAAAATAATACAAAAAGATGCAACTATATCCCCAAGAGCATACCGTTTCTAAATAGTCTATCAAGTTAGAATCCCATGTGTGATGCTTCTGTTGCTCCAAAAGATGCAGTGACATCAACACATAACGTGCATCATCCAGTTTATTATGTTATTGTGTCAACCTTAAATTCATCGTCTGAATTATTAACCTATCGTGGTCCCATGTGTGTGCGGCTATGACAACCCACCTTTAATCAAACAGTTTACCTCTAACTCTCCAGCATCGGTTGCACCTATAAAAACGTGTTCGAAAATCATTATCCTCTCTCCTTATGACTGCAACCTGGCACCGGAGAATCCAAGTCACAAGTTCCACTTGGTTCTAATAAAATATATATATATGCACAATTCTATCTAGACATGCAAAATAATGTTATATATAAAACCATAAACTTTTTTTTTTTTTAAATAAATAGCTCAAGGACCTGTCAGCAAACAACCTTGGTGAGGCGCAAGCACGGCGGCGATGGGAATGGCAGCTTAGTGCACAAGCTCCACCCCTACCCAGCTCAATTAAGTAAAAGCTGACATTAAAAACAACCAAAACCACCAACAAACCATAATCACCCTACGAATATCCCAGGATTCCAACAAGAGCACAAAAAAGAAAGAATTCGAGAGATTTAAAGACATATTTTACCACTGCGGAGCTGACGAGAGCAGGAAGGATCCCGCTGCAGAGATCAGAGTGGGGTTCAGACTCAGATATGTATTTGCAACGGGGCAGAGAAGATAGTGAAGAGAGGGATTTGGTCCCCAGAAGTGACCTTAAAAAAGACTTAGAATCCCTGTTCAATGATCTCAAATCACTATTTCAATTTAGATTGCAGAGCTAAGGAAAGAACCATCAATCAGAACGGGGACAGGACTGATGAACTGGAATAGAAAATGGAAGCGACAGTAAAAGCTGTAAGGAAAAATTAAAAGTCAACAGCTTTCCTGAAAATGCAGATATCTGACATCATGGAGCAGCAGGAAGATGTTAAAAATCGGGATAGTAGGAATAATATCAGAATAACAGGGATCTTAGAGGCGCTCGTTGATACAGAAGAATTTGTCTCAAAGTGGGTGAACTCAGCCTTACCGGACAAGACTGAGGCAGAGATCCAATTTCATTGCTGCCACATAGTACTTAGAGCCAGACCACAGGCAGAGGAATCACCCAGAGACATTATAGCCCGCTTTCACTATTACAAAACGAGAGGGTCTTTTCCAAATCACCCGAAACACCCCCACCAACTCCTCTGAAGATATTGACTTTCAAGTTTTTCAGGATCTGTCCCCAAGTACCTTAGATCGGAGGTGCAGGCTGCAGCCCGTGATCAAAATCCTGAGGGAAAATGGGGTCCGCTATCGCTGGATGTTCCCATTCGGATTATTGGTCATTAAAAATGGACGGACTGTAGCCATGTGATCGCTGGACAAAGGAGGAGATTTCCTAAAGAAGCTGGAAATAAAGTCGCCCATTACTCACCATTCTGCAAAAGATCCATCCCTGGAGGCATCCTGGAGAGGTGAGGCACTATGTGTGGGGATGCAAAGAAATGGCGTCTAACTTAGGCCTCGTTCAGGGTGCTGGCTTCGGAGGGAGGGCGTGCTGCCGTGCGTGCTGCCGTGAGAAACAAAGTATTCAATTTGAATACTGGTTTTCAGGGTAGCAACCATCCTGTCTCCGAAGCCAGGAGTTGAAGCTGACTACAGTTTCAATAAATGAAAATTTCGTTTTTGGAGCTACAGCAACGTCACAGGGACCAAGGCAGCCAATGAAATCATTCTTCAGAATGATTTCATGACTGCAACTTGGATACTTTCCCTGCCGTGTGTAACCCTGCCCCCTCCCCGCCCCCTCCCCAACGCTGAAAAGCCTGCTGGGGGATAAACACAGATCGCCCAGCAAACTCCCGCACTGCCTGCCTCCCGCCCTCCCTCCAAGTCCTGCAGCTGACACCCTGAACGAGGCCTAAGGCTTCGGAAAGACAAGGTATCGATCTGATCTGGCCAATTAACTTTTAAAGACTCACTGCAAATTCCCCATGCCTCTTTAAACTGGTGTGACCCGGCCCTGGACTCTGATCCGGGTCTTCAGTTGGAGCTGAGGAGAACATTTTTTAAAAAAGGGAATTTTTTTTTAAGTATGCTGGGTTAGGGGTTTAGTCGGAGGACCCACTCGGGATCGAGGAAAACCCCAAATTGTTATTATGGCCAGAGTGGGAAGAGGCTGAAGAAAAGGTGGAGAAGCAGGAATGGAGGGTCAAGGATCTCCAGGCCGAGCAGAGCATTGGGCTCCTGTGCAGAAAGACATGTAGAGCGAAGAAATAGCGGCGGTGAGCGGAAGCATTAACTGAGTGCATACAGTGGAGACCGGAGGGCCCCGTATGTGGCTGGGGGTACGCAAATTCCCTTCCCCCCTCAGTGCATGGGTTCCATTCAGCAGCAAAAAGGCGAACTAACAGCACGATTATGGTATGGATTGGGACTGGGGGTGGTGAAGGGGAGGAGGACAAAGCTGTGGGACAATTCTGCAGGACAATTTGGTATCGCTATGGGCCATAGCTCGGGATAGCATCAGGGGGATATTACTCACTGAAGGGGGTCTCGAACAGTTGCAGCAGGGGAGTGAGGATTAGCTGTGGTTATTCGCCCCGGGTCCACCCAGGTTATAATCCGCATTGGAGGCGGGGTGGTCTCTGATTTATTCCAGCTGATGTGGCACAGTGAGGAGTTGCTTGGTAGCAGTGAAGGTGACAGAAGAGGGAGAGGAGTGTAGGGGCCCCTTAGGAGGAGAGGATTAGTTGAAACTGGTAGGGACATAAACCAGGGGGGGAATAAGGGGACATAGGTCCACATGAAGAAGTGGTCATGGGGACATACTCACCGGTATTAGGGGAATGGTAAGGGAGATGGTCAGCGATAGAGCATCACTCTTAGTCACTACATAAATAAGTAGCTAAACAACAAAAATAAAGATAAAAAAAATAAAATTGAAATAATAAAAAAATACATGGTTAAGCACATATGTAGTGTGGGAGGAAGAGTTGGAGGTAGAGTA
Organism: Ascaphus truei; assembly: GCF_040206685.1. NCBI lineage: Eukaryota > Metazoa > Chordata > Amphibia > Anura > Ascaphidae > Ascaphus > Ascaphus truei. The sequence continues at coordinate 115,401,918 of NC_134484.1, read as the reverse complement.
AGTTGGGTCATAGGATAATGACTTGGTTCTGTTAGAAGCCAGTTCACTCAGATAATAGGTACGGTTAAGATAGCCATCCAGGGAGTCTCATAAGCGATAAAAAAAAAGTATCAGTTTAAGTTCCTTAGGTAAATTGGAACTCAAAGTCACACACCATAGCTGATAAGGTTGAGGTGGAAGAGGAACCTTAGAGCAAAAATGTTAAATTAAAAGGTTGAGTAGAGAAAAATCAGAGTAGGTGGTCAAGACTCCCAAAAGGAGTATTCCTGGTCAACAAAATTATGTGTTGATTGACAAGGTTATGAGGGTGGGAAAAGGTTTCTGTCATTCCTACTGTGGTTTTGGGGTTTTTATAACTATGTTTACACTATGTCAGTTAGTTTGAATTACAAAATAATGGTTAATGTGCTGGGGTGGAGGTGGGAGCTGCCTTGTCCGGGTTGCCTCCATGTCTCATCCATTTGGTGTTGGGGTGTTTTCCCTTAACACCAAACAAATCCCTTGGGACGCCAGACGTACTCAACTTCTGGAATCCTGGGTTCTACTATGCTGGGGCCCAAGGGGTAGTCTTTTCCCAAGGGCAGATGGGTCTAGGTCACCTCTTGCCTTCAGAGACTCAGTTGCAGTTTTTCTGTTTCCCCTTCCTTCCCATACGTTTGGTCCCCCCTCCCCCTACCCCCCAATGCTGGTCTGGAAGGTCAAATTGGAAGTCAACGGTCTCCGGCGATCTGTGAGGCTCCTGTGCGGTCCTGGTCTGAATGAAATCAGGGTAAGCAGCTCCACACTCCCACTCACATGTCTTTAGTGATCATATCACATAATGTGAAAGGTCCGAATAACCCAGGCAAGAGAAGGTTAGCACTCCTAGACTACAAAAGGGAAAAATCAGAGGTCATTTTTTTTTTTTACAAGAGACTCATCCAGCCATCCAAAGTTTTTTGATAAGCAATTTATGCAGTGGTACCTCTCCTCTGCCAATTTTAAGAAAAGAGGAGTTGCAATAATGCTGAATAACAGCCTTCCATTCATGACGGAGCAGGTTAAAAAGGATAGGGATGGGATTTTCCTATTCCTAGTGAGTAAACTACAGGGCCAATATTTTACACTGGCCATTATCTATGCCCCCTGCAAACATGATCCAATTTTTTTTAACCTCCTTCAACACACTAGACAGAGTAGCAAAAGGTCACACAATCTTGGCTGGGGACTTCAACTTAGTGCTAGATCCAGAACTCAACAGTTCGGCCCAGTCCAAAAGGGTAAAGAAGAAAAACACAGACAAATTCCTACGTGGTCTTAGAGACAACCAATTATCGGATATCTGGAGAGCTCCATCCGAGAGAAAGAGGATTTACATTCTAGTCTCATCCCATTGACAGCCATAGCAGAATAGATTACTTCTTTGTTTCTAGTAGACTGGTCCCGAAGATCTCCGACACTCGCATCCATGATATTTCATGATCAGATCACACACCAATAGAATTGAGGTGCTCCCAAATTAATCTATAGAGACCAGAAGCAAATTGGAAACTAAATGAATCACTCATTAAAATCCCAGAGGTATCCCAGTCTCTCAGGGTGGAGTGCAATTTTTTAGAATCAATGTAGATAGCATAGAGTCACGACTAACACTTTGGGAAGCTCATAAGGCAACTCTCAGGGATACTTATCAGCTTATCAATATAGCAGCAGGGTGTAAGAAGAAAAGAGAGGCTAAAGTGACAAATGTGCAGGTCAAATAACAAGAGTTCTCAGATGCGCACAAGCGAACCAAACGAGCTGATATCTTAAAAGAGTTAAAAGATATTCGAATAGAGTTAAATATGCTACTTACCTCCCAGGCTTTGAAATCCCTGAAATGGTAAAAGAGGAATACATTTGAAAAAGCAAAAAAGCCTGATACCCTGCTGGCCCACAAAATTCAAAATAGACTACCAAATTATAACATTCATATAAAAACCTCCAACCCTAAACTAATAGTAGAGGAATTTAATTTTTTTTACGAGGAACTCTATAACGGTGAGAAAGTCTTCCATGGGGCTAAGACAGATATGGCTCTAAGGGAGTTTCTGGTGAAATCCGACCTTCCTAGGTTGAGTAGGGAGGAGAGAGAACAACTGCAAAGAGATTTTTCCATCAAAGAGATTTTAGAGGCGATTAAGTACCTGAAACCTTCTAAAGCTCCAGGCCCTGATGGTTTCTCCAAATTATATTACAAAAAAATTGACAAATTATTAGCCCCCCATCTGTTGGGGATGTATAATGCAGTGCTGTCAGGGGCATCATTCCCAGACCAGATGCTCCAGGCGTCTATCTCCTTAATATTCAAGGAAGGCAAAGACTCAACAAACTGTAAAAGCTACTGTAAAAGCTATAGACCAATCTCCCTAATAAATACGGACTCTAAATTGTTAGCAAACAGACTGGGTCATATCCTCCCTAGACTGGTCCACCAGGACCAGATGGGTTTTATAAGTATGGAGGTTTGTGGGTTTTTATATGGAGGTTTGTGGATCTGCGTTGTTAGGATAACAGCTCATTAGCATATGATTTGCATAGCCGTAAGCCAGACATCGATTAAAAGCTAACATTCTGATATTTTTTCTGATTAACACGAGTGCATCTTAATGCTAAGCACCTTTGTGGATTTGTGTTATGACTATTGATATGATAAATGGTGGTAGCGTAATGATAAAACATTTAATGGACTTCTGACAATATAGCCCTAAGAAACCAGGTCTAGCACAGGCACTTAATACAGCGGACATCCTAAAAGACAACCACGTATTTAGCAAGAACATCTATTCCCATGGCTAAAACAATGTATATTTTAATATGTGCATTTTTTTACAGTTTAATGTGTTTTGCTAAACTGTAACAATATTGCTATTTACAAATGATAAAGCATAATGTACCCTCACATAGGCAAGAACAACATAAAAATAATCTTTAGAATCATATTGAATATTGAAAAACACCATGTTTAATATTTAAGTGTTTTTAAACAAACTTTAAAAATGTCAGTGTCTACAGAATCTCTATAAATTAGACAAGATGAGTTTACACCGTTAACATTAAAGTGACCTTTCTTGTGGTAGCTGTGGAAATGTTAAACTTGACATTTGTTGTGAGACAAACCAGGATATCTACAGATTTCTCAACTGCCTAAAGCTACTTCAGATACAGTTATTTGATTTCTTCTACTCTAGGTATTACAATCATTCAATTGAATAAAATTGAGCAGGCTTCCAAGAAAACTCATAAATCAAGTATTGCACTGAAAATATGATGTGTTGATAACCTATAAATTGTTATAGTAAGGTAGTAGCAATCCACTGCAAACTATACAGCAGAGTCATGAGTATTTTTTTTTGTGGTAATATTTTTATTGAATGGTATTTTGATTTATACCAACATGCAAGTTGGTTTGTGTCTGATTATAAATTGAGCCTTTATTTAAACAAACTTGTTTGGCTAAATGCTTTTTTTTTTTGTAAAAGAAAACAAAATCATGTACTACTATTATAATATATTTCCCAATCCAGAAATCAAGGATAAATTAACTGAAAGTATAGTGTTTACATAATTGTCTTGTAATTGAAATCTAATCAAATTGTCAAATTTCCTCAGCTGCAGGTCTGAGTATTGCATATTTTCATTATAGGAAGCATAAAGATATGCAATAGGGTGGTAGCTACTGTAAGAACAAGGCATTTTCCTAGCAGTTTAAACTGTCAGGTTAGAAGTACGTGTGGATACCTTAAGAGGGTTTGTGGCTTGGATGTAATGTAAGCTCAGCTTTAACAAAAAGCCCCTCTATTAGGTAAGAATTCTTAAACAGGCTTTTTCCATATTCATGTCCATCATCTCTCATGATTTTCTAAACTCTCTCAATGAAGAAGTACTTACACAAAATTTCTCTTAGCTTGAAACACTCCAGTTATAGAACCTATCACTTGCTAGGTAGGAGTGCTAGTGCTTGATGCAGTTCAAGTTTGGACAGATATTTATATGGTCTTTTAAGACTCTTTGGTGAACAACATCAAGCTGTGTAGTGAGTTCCACATGGTAAATAAATGCTAAAATATACTTGTGACATTTCTACATTAAAAACCTCTGTGTAACAAAGGAGTCATTTGGTTGCATGTTTTGATCAAAACATGATTCAAGTCTGCCAACCTTTTCAAGGTAGACTCTGTTTAGCAGGTACCTACAGTGACAACACACTTTATTCTAACTCGGCTAGCTCCGCGAATTTCAGATTATCCCGGTTATGTACGGTTTTGTATCGTTTTCGCCAGGAGTGTATTGCGTTATTTTCGCAGCTGTGATTTAAGCATTTTATTCCCGCTGTCTGCAATACTGCAATGCCGTGTAAAAACTCATGGGGGCGTTTTCGAGCTGTTGTCTTTGAAGCCGAGAAGCCGTCCCCTGGCCAGATGTGTTTGCAGCAGAAAGAGATCCGCTGCTCTCTCTGCGCAAACATCGGCACATTAAAAATTATTTAAAATAAATTTTTATTCATAGTGTAGATGTGCAGGGGGTCTCCGGAGCTGAACCACATTGGTTTCAGGTCCGGGGACCCCCTACTTCCCGAGATACAGGCCACTTTATGAGGTGCCGGTATCCCTCTGCATTTAAAGGTCCCGATCACGTGACCGCGGAATGTAAACAAAGCAGAGGGATACCGGCACCCCATAAAGGGGCCTGTATCTCGGGAAGCAGGGGGTCCCCGAACCTAAAACCAAAGCGGTTCCGCTCCGGAGACCCTCTGCACATCAACAATATGAATAAAATACCCATATCAATAAACACTCGTTCCTTACCTTTGCAGCTATGTGCTATGGTAACGAAGCAGCATGAATGTATTTTTAATAATATTGTACAGTGAGCAGGGGGTTTCCTGAGCCACAAATCAAAGCTCAGGGGACCCCCTGCTCCTGCACAATATTATTAAAATACAGAAATGCTGCTTCATTACCATAGCTGATAGCCGCTAAGGCAATGAACGGTAAGGCAGAATAGCATGTTTATTGGGGACATTTTCCTCCAATAAACATTGCAATAAACAACATACAGTACACCCCCTGTGTATTTAAAATACATAAACAACAATAAATACATTAAATACATATTTTTAACATAACTGTTCCCTTTTGGTTATAACCCCACCTCCTTGACTGTAATCTGTGTAAGGCCCCCTCCCCCTAATGTGTCTGTTAAATCTCCCTGCCTTGACTGTAATCTGTGTAAGGCCCCCTCATGTGTCTGTTAAATCTCCCTGCCTGTGTTCCTGTGAGTGCAGTTTATGTAAATGTGGGGAGGGGGATCCCGATGTGCATACTGTATAATGCAGCGCCTCACTGCCAATGGCCCACCCCGTGAAGCCTAACCACCCTCACACACTACCCACAAGGGAGGCCTACCCACATACCGTTGCCCCCCTCCCACCCCACCATCCTGCCCATGGTCCCTCTGCTGCTGCAAAACAGACACAAAAATTAAAACATCCAAAGTAATGTCCCCATACCCCTTAATCACATAGCGGTTATTAACCGCGACAGTCATTAAGGGGTTAACCCACCCTCACCCACCACTCGGGACACCTACATACCCTCCCACACTAACCCCCCACCCCGTGAGGCCTAACCACCCTCACCCACTACCCACAAGGGAGGCCTACCCACATACCCCCCCACCCCCAGTACCCAAAATAAAAACAATACAGTGACCCACAATAAACATCATTATATTTATTAAATACATTACCCACCCCCTGTGCCCCCCCATAAATACAAGATTTATCCTTTTACAAACAGGGTTCATAACGCAGCCCCACGCGAGTCCCCGGTGGGCAGGCAGGGCACCTGACAGACCTACAGTTTACCAGCAGCCCTTTTTACACAGGTTCTGGAGGCCTGCTGGTGGGTCCCGCCAGCTCCATGGCCCCCAGGTGGTCTCCTTTGGTCACTGTGGGCCACAATTGGGTCCCCACGGTAGGCCCAAGGATGTCTGGGAGCCCCGGGTCAGACCCACAGGTGTCTGCGGGGCCTCGGGTGGTTCCCACGGGGGTCTGGGGAACTCACGAGTGCTCACTATGGGTCCGCGGTGCCCCCACAGAAGTGGGACCACACATCTTCATCCCCGCACATATGGGTCGGCGGTGCCCCCACAGATGTGAGGACACCGCTTCATCCCCGCAGACTACGGGTCCGCGGGGCCCCCACAGATGTGAGGCCACCGCTTCATCCCCGCATGTGTCACCCATGGAACCACCAGCCTGATACCCGTGAGATAACCGAGGAGACCCGCAGGTGGTCTCCAGAGGTCCCACGCAGAACCACGGAACAAACCCTGAATGTAAAAAAAATTAACCTGGCCTATACATTCAATACATACACCCCCCCCACCCCCAACACCTACAGTACAATAATATGCAAAATAACTATTATCCAGATATGGATAATAGATTAATTACCCATTATTAAAAACATTAACTAGCATATTCAAATAAATAAAGTACTACTGACCTCATCAATAAGAAGTTTCCGTCGCCAGCAACATCCTTGTCTTGCCCACAAAATACATAGCAAATACAAAGCCAATACATTGCAAGTACATTCAGATATCAATTAACCCCTTAAACACCTTATCGGATAATAACCGCAAAGGTAATTAAGGGGTTAAGCCACACTGGCCCGATACCCACCCTTCACCCATGAATTTGTAGAGTGGCTTCATCATGCAACTATATATATATATATATATATATATATATATATATATATATATATATATATATATATATATAAAGGAACAGTTTTAAAGACAGCGCACCTTTTTCCAGCACACCCAAATTGCTGCCCTGCTGGTGACGTGTGCCAAAATGTTGCACCAAATACCAATATTGAATAAGATAGTTACATGAACCACTAGTGCTAGCCTATATAAGAAAAAATGTAAAAAATGTAATATACATGAAAAAACATATAAAAACCAAACAAAAAAATTGTAAAAAATGTGCAAAAATGTGAAAAAGAATAATGCAATAATCTGTTGAATATAAATTGCAAAATATAGCATAAAAATACAAACAATGAACTATAAAAAATACTTAAGTCCAAATGAAGTCCATGAATGAATAAAACAAAGGTCCAGGCTGCTTCTTCTTGGGCTCACCAAGTTCCCATAGTACCTATTAGAAAAAGAAAAGAGAAAAAGCGCCCGATCCTTGTGTAAAATCAGATGAACATTTTAATAAATCATGGACAAGACAAATGCACACTTACAATTTGTCTGATAAAAACAGGCATTTTATGGGACCTGCCCATGCACCAAATGAAGACTCCATGGTCACCTCCGCTCTGCAATCTCCAGATTAGTAATTTTTCCAGTATTTGAGAACGCCGTTTTCTCCAGGGTGGATATCAACCACTTGTCAGGAGCTTCTCAGCAGCGTGCGTCCGCCATTGCTCACACGCATGTGGTACTGGAACCCGGAAGGACTTTGCTTGCGTCTCCACGGTCTCTCTCTGGTGCCAAGGCAGGTCAGCCACCGTAGTTACAATGTGAACCGTCCCAACGCGTTTCTTCCGCCTTTGCGGATTTCATCAGGGGATCCACCCTGGAGAAAACGGCGTTCTCAAATACTGGAAAAAGAACTAATCTGGAGATTGCAGAGCGGAGGTGACCGTGGAGTCTTCATTTGGTGCATGGGCAGGTCCCATAAAATGCCTGTTTTTATCAGACAAATTGTAAGTGTGCATTTGTCTTGTCCATGATTTATTAAAATGTTCATCTGATTTTACACAAGGATCGGGCGCTTTTTCTCTTTTCTTTTTCTAATATATATATATATATATATATATATATATATATATATATATATATATATATATATATATATATATATATATATATATAAATAAAAATGAACCCCACACTGATGAGACCCATCAAGGTCGAAACAGCTGTCTGTGGGTGGTTTTCTGGGTATGCACCTTAACCCTGGCTGTGCTCAAAGCTGTGACCATGCAGCAAGCTTAAGCCTATAGGGAACCATGTTAAAATGGTTTTTGAGGCAAAAAGTGACACTGTGTGCTCATTTGCATGTCATTTCCCAGAATCCCTTGCTGCAGTGGAAGTGCTGTATGCTGGGTGATAATGGGGAAAGGCGGGGTTGCAGACCTGCCTAAGACTTGCAGATGAGCATACAGCTGTATTTGCATATTTGCTTTCCTGTGGAGGGTTTTTGTCACTTTTTTTACTCACCATAACTTAACTCAGTATTATGGTATAGCCTATCCCATAGCCTCTCATGCATACCCAGTTAAAATCAACCCCACACTGATGAGACCCATCAAGGTCGAAACAGCTGTCTGTGGGTGGTTTTCTGGGTATGCACCTTAACCCTGGCTGTGCTCAAAGCTGTGACCATGCAGCAAGCTTAAGCCTATAGGGAACCATGTTAAAAATGGTTTTTGAGGCAAAAAGTGACACTGTGTGCTCATTTGCATGTCATTTCCCAGAATCCCTTGCTGCAGTGGAAGTGCTGTATGCTGGGTGATAATGGGGAAAGGCGGGGTTGCAGACCTGCCTAAGACATGCAGATGAGCATACAGCTGTATTTGCATATATATATATATATATATATATATATATATATATATATATATATATATTATATATATATATATATAGATTAGGTGAGGGGTATAAGCCCCCAATCAGGTCTCAGCTGTCCCAAGCATGGGAATTGATAGCAGCCTTAATGTTTGTAATCCATGTGCTGTAGAGCGTATATAAGTGCTGGGGAGACTCTATCAGACAATCTGGACAAGGTATAATAGTACCAATAATGCTGAAGGGTTACCCAAAGCTCTATATATACCATAGAGGTATTTAGTAAATCCCCAGCAGAAAACAAGGGTACATACCTTACATGCCAGTGTCAGTCTCCCTTCGCAGCACAGCTCTGTGTCAGCTGGATGCGTGCATCACGCTGGGTGTAATGAGGAAGGAGGGAGGTCCCGGAGGTCCAATGACGGTGCACTGCTCAACAAACAACAGGGGCTGCAGCCAGTTGAAGTAAAAAAGGTTTATTAAGTGGTCAAGGCGAAGTACATGGTGACTTAACTTAAGTCACCATGTACTTCGCCTTGACCACTTAATAAACCTTTTTTACTTCAATTGGCTGCAGCCCCCGTTGTTTGTTGAGCAGTGCACCGTCATTGGACCTCCGGGACCTCCCTCCTTCCTATATATATATATATATATATATATAATAGAAAAAGAAGAAAAAGCACTCCGTAATAATAGTCACTGATGTGGGTGCAGATCCTATAATGAAGAATAAGCAATACGATACCGTTTGGAAACGAAATCAACAGGCAGTACTCCAGAATTAAACAAACAAGTGTATTGAAAAAATAAACACAAAACGTGGTTTTGTGTTTATTTTTTCAATACACTTGTTTGTTCAATTCTGGAGTGCTGCCTACTGATTTCGTTTCCAAACGGTATTGTATTGCTTATATATATATATATATATATATATATATACACAAAGAGAGAGAGATATATATATATATACAGTATATACATACACATGATGAACCAATAACCGCAAAGGTAAAGGTACTCTGATTGGCTCTAGTACCATGTGACAAGCTTTCAATGACGTCACATCCGTTCTCCCCCAAGCCTCTGTCACATGGTATACTAGAGCCAATCAGAGTAGGGATGGAGTTCCCACGCTCTGATTGGCTACCGTACCATGTGAGGACGGCCATGTTTCTTTTCATGATGTCATCTTAAAGGCAATTGAAGCAAGGCCATTCTGATTGGCTGTGCTTTCATTGCCTTTAAGTTACGTCATCATTTTTATTTTTATCAACCAAAACACATGGTTTTCATGGCCCAATCAGGGCCGTGGGAACCATATGACGAAAATGTGACGTCATAGGCCTTTTAAAGCCTATGGCGTCTCATTTTGAAGCCAGACGCCGAGGCGGAAGGACCTCCTACAGAAGAAGAAGGCCAGGGCGTGGCCGAAGATGGAAAGAAGACCCCTCCCGGAAGAAGATAGAAGAAAGAAGAATACAGATGAAGATGGATTACAATTAGAAGACCCGTGGATTGATTTGGATTTTTAGTGTAATGTTTATTTTTTTATGGTTAATTATTTTATGGGTTCCTGTGCCTGGTGGATTGGTTCGTGAGTAAGCTGTTCAACGGGAGTCGGTGGGGCCAAGTAATGGTAAGTGAACTAAAGAAATGTATTTAATTGTGCTTGTAAAAAAAATTTAAGTTTTTTTTAACATGTGTATTTATTTATTTGTGGTATATCAGTTCTTGCCACTGTATGTATGTATGTATGTATGTATGTATGTATGTATATATGTCTAGAGAGATATATACATACAGGGTAAGAAATGTTATTTTAAAAGCTTGATTTGATGTGTTTTAAATTAATTTGGCTATGCTGCTATGCTTCAATGTGTGTATAATGTTTTTTTACAAATAGATAGATGTAATCCTTGGTATTGTATTGTGTGCTTGTGGTCAGGGTTAGCCTTGGTTTTAAATTTTGTATTCTGGTTGGTACTTATATTTTTTCACATGCTAAATTCTTCTGCTCCAGGCTTGAATTAGTTAATTGTTTAATTGTTCGGGATGGACTGTCAATTGTTTAGGGATGTAAATAATGAATGCTAATTGATTTTTGTTTTCTTGATTGGTTAAAATAGTTTACTTGTTTGGAGGTATTTGTATTTTGCTTGCAATGATATTGTTAACATGCATTTGCAGAATGTATATGGTGCATAGATTTTATGCATCATATATACAATGTAAATGCAATGTATTGATTGGAATGTGAAGTTTTTCATTGGCATTTGATGATTTAGATTGTAAGATCAGTTAGGATTATTAAAGGAAATTCATTTTAATGTAGTGTCTGTATGGAGAAGTGTTATTTCTAGTACAGTATGGTTTTGATAACCCTTCTACATTTATTTGTATATTGGTTCATCATGTGTGTATATACTGTATATCTCTCTCTCTCTCTCTCTCTGTGTATATATATATATATATATATATATATATATATATATATATATATATATATATATATACATATATAAATATATATATATATATATAGTTGCATGATGAAGCCACTGTACAAATTCATGGGTGAAGGGTGGGTATCGGGCCAGTGTGGCTTAACCCCTTAATTACCTTTGCGGTTATTATCCGATAAGGTGTTTAAGGGTTTAATTGATATCTGAATGTACTTGCAATGTATTGGCTTTGTATTTGCTATGTATTTTGTGGGCAAGACAAGGATGTTGCTGGCGACGGAAACTTCTTATTGATGAGGTCAGTAGTACTTAATTTATTTGAATATGCTAGTTAATGTTTTTAATAATGGGCAATTAATCTATTATCCATATCTGGATAATAGTTATTTTGCACATTATTGTACTGTAGGTGTTGGGGGGGTGTATGTATTGAATGTATAGGCCAGGTTTATTTTTTTTACATTCAGGGTTTGTTGCGTGGATCTGCGTGGGATCTCTGGATACCACCTGCTGGTCTCCTCGGTTATCTCACGGGTATCAGGCTGGTGGTTCCATGGGTAACACATGCGGGGATGGAGCAGTGGCCTCACATCTGTGGGGGAACTGCGGACCCGTAGTCTGCGGGGATGAAGCGGTGTCCTCACATCTGTGGGGGCAACGCCGACCCATAGGTGTGGGGATGAAGATGTGTGGTCCCACTTCTGTGGGGGCACCGCGGACCCATAGTGAGCACTCGTGAGTTCCCTAGACCCACATGGGAACCACCCGAGGCCCCGCAGACACCTGTGGGTCTGACCCGGGGCTCCCAGACATCCTTGGGCCTACCGTGGGGACCCAATTGTGGCCCACGGTGACCAAAGGAGACCACCTGGGGGCCATGGTTCTGGCGGGACCCACCAGCAGGCCTCCAGAACCTGTTTGAAAAGGGCTGCTGGTACCCTATAGGTCTTTCAGGTGACCTGCCAGCCCACCGAGGACTCGCGTGGGGCTGCGTTATGAACCCTGTTTGTAAAAGGATAAATCTTGGATTTATGGGGGGGCACAGAGGGTGGGTAATGTATTTAATAAATATAATGATGTTTATTGTGGATCACTGTATTGTTTTGATTGTGTGTACTGGGGGTGGGGGGTATGTGGGTAGGCCTCCCTTGTGGGTAGTGGGTGAGGGTGGTTAGGCCTCACGAGGTGGGGGGTTAGTGTGGGAGGGTATGTAGGCATCCCGAGTGGTGGGTGAGGGTGGGTTAACCCCTTAATGACTGTAGCGGTTAATAACCGCTATGGTGATTAAGGGGTTAGGGGACATTACTTTGGATGTTTTAATTTTTGTGTCTGTTTTGCAGCAGCGGATGGGCCATGGGCAGGATGGGGAGGTGGGGCAATGGTATGTGGGTAGGCCTCCCTTGTGGGTAGTGGGTGAGGGTGGTTAGGCCTCATGGGGTGGGCCATTGGCAGTGAGGCGCTGTATTATACAGTATGCACATCGGGATCCCCCTCCCCACATTTACATAAACTGCACTCACAGGAACACAGGCAGGGAGATTTAACAGACACATTAGGGGGAGGCGGCCTTACACAGATTACAGTCAAGGATGTGGGGTTATAACCAAAGGGAACAGTTATGTTAAAAATATGTATTTAATGTATTTATTGTTGTTTATGTATTTTATATACACAGGGGGTGTACTGTATGTTGTTTATTGCAATATTTATTGGGGGCAAATGTCCCCAATAAACATGCTATTCTGCCTTAACCCTTCATTGCCTTAGCGGCTATCAGCTATGGTAATAAAGCAGCATTTCTGTATTTTAATAATATTGTGCAGGAGCAGGGGGTCCCCTGAGCTTTGATTTGTGGCTCAGGGAACCCCCTGCTCACTGTACAATATTATTAAAAATACATTCATGCTGCTTCGTTACCATAGCACATAGCCGCAAAGGTAAGGAACGAGTGTTTATTGATATGGGTGTTTTATTCATACTGTAGATGTGCAGAGGGTCTCCGGAGCGGAACCGCATTGGTTTTAGGTCCGGGGACCCCCTGCTTCCCGAGATACAGGCCCCTTTATGGGGTGCCGGTATCCCTCTGCTTTGTTTACATTCCGCGGTCACGTGATCGGGACCTTTAAATACAGAGGGATACCGGCACCTCATAAAGTGGCCTGTATCTCGGGAAGTAGGGGGTCCCCGGGCCTGAAACCAATGCGGTTCAGCTCCGGAGACCACCTGCACATCTACACTATGAATAAAAATTTATTTTAAATAATTTTTAATGTGCCGATGTTTGCGCAGAGAGAGAGCAGCGGATCTCTTTCTGCTGCAAACACATCTCGCCCCCGCCGGCATATTGTATCATTGATGTGCATATACAGTACTGTATGTGTATATTAGGGGTTATAGGGGTTGTTGTTATACAGTATATATATATGTACTGCATTACAATTCATGAATTTCTGCCATCTGGCGGACACGCGAAGCATTGCAGCCTATTAAATCCTGAACCATTATCAATTAACACATCAACCGAGTGTCAGCCGGGCATGACCCGTGGCTGGGAAAGCAAAAGGAACGCAGCATGCTCCGGGTGAACAGTGTCGCATTCCAGGAACAAGCCAGGGAAAAAACGGTGATTTGTTAGAATAAAGTCGTCCGCAGCAGTACACTGAATATATGAAATTTCTTATTGTCCCATAGGCTAAACTTTGTGAAGTGTGTGGAAGTGCCCTAAAAGGGTTAGATAAATTAAACATGTCTTATTTGTGATTTAGTGCAATTAAAAGTTGGCCAAAACCAGTAACTAGGTTCCCTTATTAATGAACAGGTAAACTATGGAGCACAAATAGCTTTGTGTGAAATATTAATACTTACATGTCTCTTTTTTCTGTCAGCCATAGACACTCACCTGATCTTAATTGGAGGGGATGTGTAGACTGACAATTAGGTGTATAGTACCTTTATGCAAATTGGAGAATTGGTAAGGAGCCCCATCCTAAAGGGAGGAGTCATAAACCTCCAAGGAACTGTTTAATACAACAGAAGCAGGTAAGCCAAACCTACCCCTATGATGAAATGTATCAGTAACACTATATATATATATAAATGTTGGCAGATGGCACTCACATAGGTTGCAATAGTAGGTGCTTGTCTCACCGATAAGTAATAAGTAGAGTATCCTTACAGGCAGTCCCTCCTACCTAGGACCCAACAGCAAGGAAGAGACAGCACACAAGGTAATCCAGTGTCAGCAGTGTATTGTAGATAGCTGGCACATTCGCTGACGTTTCGGTCCTACAAACAGGAGCTTTCTCAAGGGAGTTCTCAGGGAGTGATCACTACTGGACACATAGTAGTTACCTCACTCTTCCAACAGGCACCATCAGGGTTAATTCCATCAATATACATAGGTACATATATTCCTTGGATTTAGTTTAGATTATATTACAGGTCATTAATTTTGTTAATATATTATGGGAACATTAATTATGTATTATTAATGAATTATTATGGCATTATGTAACATGTTTATCAATTTTGTATTTGATTAGATTAATACAGGTGTTTTCTATTTCTTTTAAATATTAAGTTTTGTGTTTGTATAGTTTTTGCTCAGATTTTTATAGTGTGGTGTCAATGTTTGTTTATATAACTTGTTTTGCCATTTTGCTCAGGTTTCTATATTCTTTCTTGTTATATTGGATCGATGAGGCTTTACACGCCCGGAATTATTATCATCTGTGTGCATGGACAGACATTTATATTTATATGGGATATTAGCTATATGGCGAGCAATTGCCTAAAGATATACATTTTAAGATATGTTGTTTGTGGGATGGATTACTCTCGGCTTGTTGAGTTATACCTATAGGACGGCCTCTGCTGTTGTATCTGGTGTTAGACATCAGTCTGATTAGGGGCGGAAGGAATGGGTTTCGCACAAAACGCGGGGCATCTATTTAAGGAACTGTGTCTGAGCAGTAGAGTTACTCTGTGACAAAGTGCCACAGAGGCACGAAACGCGTTAGAGAACTCACTTGTTTGACATCATGCCTATTAAATAGTCATTTTTTTACACGCCTCCAGTCTTGTTTTTGGTGCAGTGCTCCTACAGTACCCCATAATGCTCTTGACTACAATGATAAGGCACAAGATGGCTACGAGGAAATGATAAAACATCGAAGACATGGACAAAAAGATCAAAGAAAACATCAACCCCTCCCATTCCCCCCCCTCCCCCACCCTCCAGAGATTTATGTAGATTGCGATCATTGGATATTCATTAATTTCAAAAGATGAGATGTAAAAGATTCTAATTGTTAGCGCTTTTAAAGACTATAAGATCATAGAAGATTTTTTTTTATCACCACGCCAAATACAAGTAGTATATAAAACGATGCCAGAAGACTTACTTAAATATTGTTTTAGTAAATGGTTATCTCAAGATTTTAGTTTAGATTTTAGTCTCTGATTTATTCAGTTATTAAAGAAAAATAATTATTATTTAATACTATTGAACTGATCAATATAAACCTACAATATTTAAGTTTTGGACAAATTTGGTTGTGTAAGAGTGCATGCATTTCAGCATGGAAATGTCACTCACCTTAATGACATTTATTTTCAGAAGAGCATGTTTTCTATTGTTGTTCTTTTGCCTCAGAATTGCAACACATTTGCCTTGATACTGTACAGAGATCCCATGTTGTAGAGAGGATTTTTTTTTGCAGCATTTACATATATTTAATTAATGATCAAATCAGTATGTTTTCTTTGGAGAAAGAGAAAGTAAGAGGAAGCTAGAACAAAAATTTCAGAGGTTATCTACAGCATCAGTTCTTGATACTACATGAATTCATATTGCAAGAGTTTTGTAAAAAAAAAAATGTCAATATTGAATAGGATTCAGTGGAGGTGACCCAATCATAACAAGTGAACAAGTAATTGGGTATTAAAACAATGGAATTGATTTTGCTTGTAATGAATGCTAAATTATATTAAGAATGGAGACGACAAGGATATGCACACTGCTGATACACAGTTCAATCTCTTACTGAAAGGTTACATATTATTCTATTGCAGTGTCAAAAAATGAGAATGAACAATTCTCATCTCTTATTCAGCCACAAAAATGCAACTGTTTTGGTATTTTGACATATACTGTAGCTGGGGAAAAAGTCGGAATACAAGGCTATTATATTATTGTTATTAGCCTTGAGTCATCTCTTGTAAAACATTTGAAAAGTTTTCCATTTATCTAGAAGGTAATTTTGAAACTCACTTTTAATATGTGTGTTCTTGTGGATATGACTTGAGGACAAATAGGAGTTTTATATTATTGTAAAGTTTAATATATTCTGTAATAAACGTGGATAGAATTTTATATCTTTTTTTCAGCACAGAAATATGAAAACAAATATTGCCAAAAAAGGTTTCCAAAAGTTAAACATGCATACAGTAATCTTAACTTTGAAAAAATACGTGAACCAACAAAGTGTACTGTAGAAGACAACTGACAACACAAACATGTATTTATGCTGTAACTCATATAGTATACAGTAACAGATTCTGAATAAAGCAAAGTCATAGGTATCAAAATATAAAGGTTGTCTAAGTCAACAATAAAGCCACATTACTCCTAACTTGTATTACACAAAAATGTCCCTTAGTCTATCCTAGAGAAATTATTTTGTTATTTGAGTAAAAATATACGGTGCGCATGTAATGTTCACATTTAAATTACAAACCGATCACATTGTTTTTGAGGAGAGATACTCGGTTTCAAAAAATGTGGAGGCGGGTAATTGAGTGACATAATACATAATGATTAGTAGAGATGTGTGAATCACATTTTTGTGATTATCCCAAGAAAGTATTTACCAACTTATATTTTGCCATGTGTTGTCATTTTGCTGGCAAAGTTTATTATAACTAAACTTATTGTTATATGAGGATATAGTATGTAGCCAGGTCCCCCTCAGAGTGGCAACACTCCCCTCCCTGTACTCATCGCGGCGGTCGAGATAGGGTGGCCAATCGCGGGGGGATGTGCGGGTGTGTGTGAGCGCCATGCGCGCATCTTCTGAATGCAGGGCGGATGCCGGGCGGTAGTGGAGTGGCGAGCGGCTCGCCAAGGGCTCTGGTGGCTCCCTCAGTAGGGCGCTTGTTATTAGTGTGCAACATCTAGTTTCATAGGGCATTGTGCTAACAGGTTCATGTCATAGATACTGTGTATATCCTGTGATTGTATCAGAGGGATATCTGACTGCCTGCTAACCATCAGGAATACCGTATATGTGTTTTATACACAGGCACATACCCAATACCAACTTATGCACACTAGAGTTACCTATGTGAGTGGAGATCTATTTGCAGCATCCGTCTATGCATTAACCATTTGTGTGCTGCATTACTCACAGTTAGCCCTATTGGTAACCTACCTTGACTGCCACCATTGTGACTGCACCCGTTATGTTCACTTTTTAATTGGTTTTAATTAGTTTAGAGCGAGCGCTTTATGTTGTTAGTCCTTGATTATTAATAAAGTATTTGTTATTTTGCCAACTGGCGTTTTAGTGGTAATTGTCCTCTCACAGTGATGAGAGCGATTACTTACCTGTACTGTATGGTTGATTGAACCACTTGTATATATTTGGTATTTAACCCCATACATTTAACCTAGCCCAGTGTGATACATCCTGGGTACATCCTGGGTACATCCTGGGTACATGCTGGGTAAATGCTGCAACATTTCCCTGACTTTCTGCAGACAGACTAATGGCCCATCAGATTAACAGTGGGGGTCCCTGGCAGTCCCATTCAAACTGAATCGGACTGCCAGGGACCCCTGCTGTGTTAATCTGATGGGCCATTAGTCTCTGCAGAAATTTCACTGAAATGTTTGCAGCATGTACCCAGCATGTACCAGGATCTTGTTGGTGATAGCCCCAGATTTTCTAAGGCAAGTTTAAGGCAAGTTTTAGAATACTCGTCGGCACACCTGTAACTCTATTGAGTTTATTAACTAAAGTGCAATAGTGCTGATCGGACCCTACAGCTCATTAATGAGTAACCAAAGAAAAAACTGTCCTGCGCTTCAGTAGTCAATGAATGCACCTATGGTGTCAACATAGTCATGCGTGGATGGGAATGAGGGAGCAACGTATGGCCACTAAGTTGACCGGAATAGGAGGGAAATAAAACCCTTACCTATGTTGAAACTCCAGGCTGGGTCCTGCTCTCCTCTGTTCCTCTGCTCCCGCGTGCAGCCTTCAATGCAGATACAAGAAAAGGAAGGGCTCCAGCGTAACTGCGCATGACAAAAGTCCAGACTGCTTCCGGATGAATATGAAAAAAACTTTATTGGCACATAACACACTTGGGCTACACCACGATCTCCCTCTCAACGCGTTTCACGCTCTAGTGCAGCGCTTCATCTTGGAGTCGTCTTGGAGCCAAGACGAAGCGCTGCACTAGAGCGTGAAACACGTTGAGGGGGAGATCGTGGTGTAGCCCAAGTGTGTTATGTGCCAATAAAGTTTTTTTCATATTCATCCGGAAGCAGTCTGGACTTTTGTCATGCGCAGTTGCGCCAGAGCCCTTCCTTTTCTCCTTCCTTTTCATTAATTAGTAACCCCCCAATCTGTAAGACATCATCAATAGTGCTGTGTTATTATCACACCCATTACCAAGTTCCACAGCAAACTTCATTATGCTGCTTATGCTTTATTTCTGTGTATCTGTGCTCAATGATGGTATTTGCAGTAAAGAATTTCAAACAAATGTGCTTAAAATTACACTTTTCTCAGCAAAATTATAAACATTTTAAAGTTTTCATGAATGTTGACAAATATGCTACATTTTCATAAACACCAAAAGACCAATATTCAACTGTTTTTCAAACATTCTCAATCTCTACTAACAAATAATTACAAGAATTTAGTGCAGAATAAATGAGTACGCCAGTATTAGGTGATACCTTTTTTATTTGGACTAGCAATTCATACTACTGTATAAGATAAGCTTTCAAGAGTTCTCCTCTGTTCCTAAGGCCAGCAATACTAATTTACAAAGATTCCATGAGATGTAAAAAAGAAAAACAAGC
The DNA here is from genome assembly GCF_040206685.1 of Ascaphus truei. NCBI lineage: Eukaryota > Metazoa > Chordata > Amphibia > Anura > Ascaphidae > Ascaphus > Ascaphus truei. The sequence continues at coordinate 115,382,739 of NC_134484.1, read as the reverse complement.
TAGTTATCTAAGGCAGATAATGCAGATAATGCAGAGAATTAATAAACAGACAGGGCAATAAATGGATGAAAAGGACAGGACTATACATCCATCAGCAGTGACCAGGTGGTGGTGATACATACTGTAGAGAAGAAGGCAACAGAAAACTCACAGTCAACATCTACTACAAGAAACTGATGCATCACTCAAACCAGGAATATACAAAACAACTCAATAACCTTATCAAATCATTCCATAATCAACTGCAACCAGAATTAGAGCTACTGATACCTAACAACCCAGGAGTTGGTACCTTCTACATCATTCCCAAAATCCACAAACCAGGAGACCAATTATAACAGGTATGGATACACTCACTGAGCAAATATCATGCCTAGTGGAGAATATCCTAAAACCACTAGTCACACACACCAACAGCTTCATACAAGACATCACAGACTTTCTCAATAAACTAAACAACATAAAAAACTGCCATCCAAAATACTACTAGTTACCATGGATGTAGAATCCCTATATAGTGACATCCCCCACAAGAAAGGCACTGAGCCATGCTTGCAATTCCTTTCAACATCTCCCCTGGATCAGAAATACAGCACTGAAGTAATTAACAAACTGATAGAATACACAACTACTTCAGCTTCAATAAGAACATTTATTTATAACTAATGGGAACTGTAATGGGCACCAGGATGGCACTAACATATGACAATCTTTTCATGGCCAATCTTGAACAGAAATTCCTTACCACATCCCTCCACAAACCTAACAAATATTACAGACACATTGATGATCTGTTTATAATATGGACAGAGGGCGAAGAAAATCTCATACAATTTTATGAGTCCTTTAATTCATTCCACCCATCAATTAAGCTCAAAATAAAATATTCAGCAAACCTAGTGAACTTTCTAGATACCACAGTTACACTGAAGAATGGCAAACTACACACATCTTTTTTACAAGAAAACCACGGACAAATGTAGTTACCTTCATAACTCCAGCTTTCATCCCACTCATACAAAACTAGCCATCACACACAGTCAGGCACTACTGTATATGCTCTGACACTGAAGACAGAAACAGACACCTCCCAACCCTGACTGAATCGTTCAGGCAGAACTGATACAAGACAAAGACTATTGCCACAACAATCACAACCACACGTAAAGCCCCACAAGGACACCTGCTCCAATACAAAAAGAAAATAAAAACCAACCACATGCTTACCACTAGTGGCCACATACAGATGTGAAAGTGAATCAAGTTTTCTAAGTGGCGCTAACTGTTTTAGCATAAAAAGCTCATGCATGGAGTTCCAAAATATAATAAATGTGAATACAGATAAATAAATTGATTAAATTAAATATTGTGCATAATATGAACGTGCATATAAAAAAAGGTGTATATATTTATACAGACAGATTCGGTGTGCAGCTACAACCCAGACGTGGATTGCTTCTCTCAATCCAAATGTTATTCTTTTGCTCTTCAAGTTGATGGGGAGCGCCTATATAAAAGAAAAAACATATATCCAATAGTGCAATATGTTTTAGTCTTTAAAGGGTTAAATCTTCCCTACGTAAAGGTATCTTTCTCAGCAATGCTTCAGGATATGATGATCAAGGAACATGTGTACACGGAACCTTCATAAGGTAAGTAGAAACCAGACATAGTATAGACTGATATGGCACTTTTATATATGAAAGAATAATCGAAATATACTCACATGGTGTTAGAATAGTATAAGCATTTTGATCTAATGATCTACGCCAAACAACCGGAACCTGGAGGATCTCTGTCTCTCTTCTGTGGCTGGGCTCTGTTGGCGCTTTGCGTCTCCGTACTTCTGGGGAGTGATCTTCCGGAGGTTTGAACAGCAGACGGCTCTCTCAGGTATCAGGCAGCATAGTACGCAGTCTTCTACCTTCACGTGACACTCTACGCGTTTCACCTTTAACTGGTTTCTTCAGGAGTGTTTGATGAATGTAATAGGGGCGTTTATATACCCCATATTGAATTCTAATTGGTTGCTAAAGCTATCAGTTTTAAATTGTAACAGCTGGGTGTGTATATAAGATTACTTAATGGATACAAGACACAGACTATTGCCACAACAATCACCACCACATGTAAAGCCCCACAAGGACACCTGCTCCAAAACAAGAAGAAAGGGTGGCGGAGTGGTCCTGATGGACTATGCACAATATACTGTAGAGCAGATTTTAACAGACAACTAAGTGTTTCACAACACTACAAACAACTAGCAGGAGATCCCTCGTGGAGATACAAGGGGGAGATTGATGCGGTCATTGAGGTCGGCATCACTAATCGTTGGATATCGGAGGATACGGGACAGTTCCTTAAACAAGACTTCCCCATTATACCAGTGCTTACTGCCCCACCTGGGAGGCCTATTATCTCAGCGAGGGGGTCATTGTGTCATCCCCTGTCGCAGTATATTGACTTCCACCTGCAGCCAATGGTAATCCGTATGACGAGCTATTTGAAAGACACTACGGACTTCATTAACAAACTACATTGTCTTGAAGGGGACATACCGGAGTCATTGCTGGTTACACTTGATTAATCCAGCCTGTATACCAACATTGGACACCCAGAAGGTATGAAAGCAGTCAAACATCATTTAAACAATTACCCCGATTACACAGGACCACCCATTGACTTACTCCTTATGGATATAGTGCTTCATAAGAACTATTTTAAATTTGAGAAGGGGTACAGTATTATCTCCAATGTACAGGGATGGCGATGGGGTCCAATATGGCCCCCTCTTATGCCAAACTGTTCATGGCACAATATTAGGAGACTCACACCAATCTTGAAAACGAGAGGTAACTCTCAATGTATTACTTCCTGGTAAAATATTTTTATAAATAAATAAATAAATCTTGACTCTCCCTTTGTACAGTATATCACTATGTACAAAAGATAAATCGATGAAGTGTTCATCATCTGGGGGGGGGGTTCAGTTGAGGAGCTACTCAAATTTGTGGATTATTTGAACAATATCCCCACGGATATACGGTTTACTATGAATTATAGTAAAACAGATATAGTGTTTCTTGACACAGTAGTGTACAAGGGCCCCACATCGCTCCTAACACGAATACACCACAAGGTGACGGATCATAATACTCTTCTTTTGGCCAGCAGCCACCATCCAGGAGCCCTCAAGAGGGGTTTACCATGCTCCCAGTGCCTACGGGTCCAACGTATCACCAATGAACAAGATGAGTGTGAAAATGCGCTACAGGCCATGAAAACAAGATTCCTGGATAGGGGCTATGATGTCAAGGATGTGGAAGATTCTCATACTAGAGCAGAGTGGTCGCTCAGGACGAACTCCTTAAACCTACTTCGAGGACTGACTCAGCTAATCATTTCAATATTAATACCACCTTCAGTACTGCATCAGGGGCCATCAAACAAAGCATCCTTAGACACTGGCACATTTTGGCAGTTGACAAAAAGATTGACAAATTGTTCAAAAAAACACCCCTTTTCTGTTACAGAAGGGGTTCCAGCCTCTGGGACGTACTGACACAATCAGACCCTGTGTCGAAATACAGTAGTCCCACTAATTGACTAACTAGACTGCCAGTGGTGCATAGGTGTCAGGGATGTATTTATTGCCAACATCTAATTTTGGGCAAAATGTTTCACCACCCTCACAGCGGTACAAGTATAAAAATCAGGGATTATCTGAACATCTCCATTATGTGGGTAAAACCACCCTTATGTTCAAAAAATGTATGGCCTTGCACTGCTCTGCCATCATAAAGGCATTGACAGATGTCAGTGACATGGATGATCTCAAAATGCAGGTGGTAGCAAGGCACTTCAAATTATGTAAAAATAGTTTGGCCACCCTGAGGTGCATGCCCATAATACAGGCGCATGCACGGCCCCGAGGGGGGCATAGGGGTAAATTACTTTTGCAACTTGAAATGAGAATGATTATTGAGTTGGATACATTAGCCCCCCGTGGCTTAAACAAAGATTTTAAGCTCCGTTGCTTCTTATAGAATAGGGTTCCATCATATTTTTGTTTAGGATGCGGTTCTGCTACTGTCTCTACCTGTGCAAGTCACTATATGCACACTTATGCCTACACTAAATGCAGTAATTTTAGTGTTTGTTCAGCCTTTAGTTAATCTGTCTGGTGTTCATATTCATTTATCCAGGCATAGTGTATTTATACACATTTTGGCTTCATTATGGTTATTCAACATATACTGCTATTTGGCAGGCATCGGTGGTTGTGTCATACAGCCTCCCACATTTCCAACAAACATTGCTTTTAATTATCCTTGGGTGTCATTTCACTATGTGTCTCCTCACTTGTCCTTACATATTTTTTTATTTCCACAGGGAGTCCAAGCACTGAAGTCAGACTTATCTCTCTGCACTGGCAGGTGAATTCTTCCTTTGGTGAAACGGAACCCCATGCATGCGCAGTCATACTTAAATAACGTTGCCTAGCTACATGTTGTTGTCAGAAACACTGCTAGGCCACCAGAGGGCGCTGGTGCATTGCAGACTCACACGGAGGGCTGCTCTTGCTGTATCTTCACTTGCTCTGAAAATCCAAGATGGCCACCGCCTGTCAGCGCTGGAGAATGACGCTGTGGACTCCACTGGCTGGTTAATTAGTGGATCCCCAATTAGTGACACAGGGTGTTTATGGTTATATAGGTCTTCTGGACATCAGTACCCCTCAGCACCACCCTGAGGAAGGTCCTTAGAGGACCGAAACATTGGTTATCTTTGTGCTGATGTGTTTTGTCAATACACTTTTTGCTTTGATGAAATTTGAGTGCTGTTTCTTTGCTGTCGCTTTGGTGATAGCAGCTGTTACCTATATATATCTACTGTATATAGGAGGCTCAACCTGTCCTTTCACTTTTTCCTGTTAATGTGTGCAGGAATAGATATCACTCAGATTTGTATATATACAGTATGTTTGAATGTATATACTGTACTGTATAAATTTTGTATATTCATTAGGTGTACGCGGGTTCACCCGAATAAACTCCATTTTAAAATTGCTGGTCTCCCATCACAGGCTTTTTTATGGACAGTACTTTATTTATTTGTGTGTGTGTGTGTGTGTGTGTGTGTGTGTGCGTGTGTGTGTGTGTGTGTGTGTGTGTGTGTGTGTGTGTGTGTGTGTGTGTGTATATGGGCAGTAATACAGTACTGAATTTATTTAATGTACTAGTACAGGGTACAATATGTTTGTGTGTGTGTGTGTGTGTGTGTGTGTGTGTGTGTGTGTGTGTGTGTATGTGTTTACCTTGTAACAGGGACTTATTACTGTTTGAGAAAAACAGCCTCTAAATCCAGCAGGGAGCTGGTTAATTGCAGACAGGCAATTAACTAGACTTCACCTGGCCACATTAGAGCTTTAAGAAAAGCCTCCTCTTGGAAACAGGAGAGAGATTTCCTTAGTTTACAATAGAGCCGACATAATTAAAAGGAGGGTTGCGTTCTGAAAGCAAGAAACAAGGGGACAAGACCTCTATACCTTGACCTCAAGCAGACACCACTGACCTAAAGGGCCACCTGTGATAAGGTACCGCTGAGACTTTTGGGTGATAAGTGGGTAAGGGGCTTCCCCCCCCCCGAGCCTTGCAGAGAGGGACTGGGGAAGTAAGTTAGCCCTTACACAGGGATAGGTGTTTGTTGTTTCATGTATACTGTATTTTTGTTTGCTGTATTGTTTAAAGGAACAGGCAATAAAGCCATATTAATTTCACCTTAAAATGTTCTCCATTGTATACCTCTGCACACATCTCTTACATATGGTGTCAGAAGTTGGGATGAGAGGTAGCCCTTGGAGTTTAAAGGGGCCCCGGAGACTGCCTGTGACATTTGTTGTGCTTTTGCCTGCATACAGTTCCTGCAAACAGTCTGAGCAACAAAACAAAGAATCATATGCAGAAGTGACCAGAATTATAGGGCTACACATCCAGGCAGGAAAACTACACTTCACTGGAGAAAGCCACATTGACACAGTTTGACTGGGAGGACTGCGACTGATGGTGACCCACACAAATGGACTGATGCTGTTACCAGAGTCTTCCCCGCCACTTGTGAATAAAAGGGGGGAAAAAAACGTGGGATTTTAAAATGGCCACCCAGCTAAGTACAGACTCTGCAAGAATGGGGAATAAAATATGTGCCTGGTGTAAAGAGCTCAGCCACATGGAGCAATGTCCCTTCAGGCCTTATTTTGATGATGCCAATGTGGCCACAGAAAAAGGGCAGCAGCCAGAGGAATATTTTTTTCAACGAGCTAAGGAACTGCAGCAGCAAGCAATGTGCTGTGGTCACAAGGAAGGTACAGAAGTTTTTATTAGCAAGTGCATATCCAGTATCACTGATGTGAAAGAATGTGTTCACAGAACTACTTATGTTTCAGAATCTATCAAACTAAAGAAGAAAAAGTCTACAGAGACGCTTGTGAGAGCTTCAAACTCTGTAAGCAAAGTCTGCCCACCTGTAAGACTACCAGCTGGGGTTCCAGTGAATACAGAGAAAAAAGCTGCAATAGCGCCTCCCGATGTCAGGAAGAAAAATACACTGATACCGCCAAAATGAAGGACAAGATGTGGTGTTCCTGTAATGAACCCTCTCCAACGTAAGAGTGGCCTTTCCGGTCCTATGAGGGTAAGGATAAGGATGAAGATATCTCTTATGGGAACCAGAAACAAGTCACAACCACAAACTACCCCTTGAATAGTGGAGGTTCCTGAAAAGACCGCTCTCTATGATGACGATTTTTGTTATTGTGTTTTTTTTATTCTTGATTTGTATAATTATGTTTTTTTTAATTTTTTTATTTATTTATTGTGTTTTTTTATTTTTGATTTGTTTGATTAGTTTTTTTTATTTTTGTTTTTTTATTGTGTTTTTTTTTATTCTTGATTTGTTTAATTGTGTTTATTTACTCTGTTTTTTATTGTATTTTTGTGATTCTTGATTTGTTTAATTGTGTTTTTTTTGTGTTCTTGTTTTTTATTGTTTTTTTTTGGCTGATTCATTTTTGTTATTGTTTTTTTTGCTGATTGTTTTGTTTTTTTATTTGTGTTATATTTTTGGTGCTGGTATTTTTTTTAGGTTGTCCATTGACTGCAATAGTGGCTAATCATGCCCATATTATATGAGTATGATGTACCACTGCGCAAATCAATAGGAAGAGGATGTGGGTAGTTGACCTTGGGAGTGTGGTTAGGACTCCCATGTGGGTATCAGGAGGGGGGTTAACCCTTTAATTAACATAGTAGTTTATAACTGCTAATGTGATTAACAGTGAATAGTGGCCAATAGTTATTTAAAAAAAATTTGTTGGTGCCCAAAATAAGGAGCCTACAGACCGCGAATGTGCAGGTGCACGCAGCGGGGTCCTCGCGAAACCCATGATCGTGACAGTCATTATGTTTAATTTTTTTAATTTAATTATTTTTTTTATTTTCGCGATCCCGGTTACAACACGGTCTCATGCTGTGGCCCCCGAGCACCGCATTATAACGGGGATCAGCTGTATTTGTTTATAGTGATCATATCTACTATAACACTCCTCTTTTCTAATGTAAACAAATCTAAAATAGCAAGCCTCTTCTCATCAGTCATATTTTCCATCCCTTTTATTTATTTGATGGTTCTTCTCTGTACTTAGTTCTATAATATATATATTTTTTAACTTTATTTTTTTTAATAATAAGATTTTTAGGGAGGGGATACAAAAAGGAAGATGGGAATGACATTTAAAGACAATAATATATATCAGATGCAGAAAGAGAAAAAAATCAAAGCAAAGGGGGTTAGGTACATTTCAGGAGCAACTTCATGTTAACATACTTAATCGGAAGGTTTGTACTTTGCGTTGTCACAATCACACTCTTTCTGAACACAGGTCAGCGATTGTTTGATATTTCTTTTCTTTGGTACATGGTCTGGTGAGCTCTTTATTTAAACTGTGGCTTTACTTGTGGGTCCTCTCTGTTGTGGGTTTTATGGATACCTATAATGTAAGCACTTGATGATTAGAGCCATGGGGATCGTGCCTCACCATCCAAGGTCTCTAGACCGCCTCAAACTTAGCCACATTATCATTAAGAATGTCTGTCAGTTTTTCCATCAGGAGGGTCTGCCATAGTATTTTTTCTACCTCTATGCTTGTTTGCAAACGTCAGCAACAATTATGCACATGTAGTGCATATCCAAGACAACAAAGAAAATATATGATCAATGTTTCGTCAACTTATCTGTTGACAGTCTAGTCATTTTGTTATATTTTAACATTTGATAATATAATTGAGATTGTTTACACTTGTTGACCATTATTTAAAAAATGTATAGAGAACAATATTATTATGTTAGCATTCTCACTGTTTATATGGTTCTTTTCTAAGTAACTGCTCACAGATGTCTAAGCATCTTTTTACTGAGCAACAAAATGTTGTATATGACAAATGTCAGTTTACCCAGAAGCCCAATTATGTTCAATTACTTCCATGTCTCTCATTATGTATGAATCACAAGAAAGCTCTCGACAGAAACTTGTCAGTTTTCTTCTGTTACCCCATCATGTTGTCAACTAAGTACTGAAGATATGTTGATAATATAAATAAGAACATATGAATTTAATCACACTGACATCGATTTAGTAGAAACCGACAACCAAGATTTTAGTTTGTGAAATTTGTAACCAACACATACTGTATATTTGAACAGATGAAAGCTAAACCTCATTTTCTCCAAACAATTCAAATAAATCTTTTTTTCATGGCTAAGGATATTGCTGCCTATGTTGCACTATATCAAACTGCATACTGATTGTATGTGGCTATGGCTGCCAACATTATATATTGCTTTAGCATAAATCACAAATATTAATTTGTGTCAAAATATGGAATATATTTAACGTTTCATATTATATGATATAGGATTAAATAGGTTATTTCCCCAATCATTTGTTTCATGGCAGACTAATTTACTCTTTGTATTACACATTTGCCACAGAATAAACTTTGAGAAGAAATACAAATTTTCAATGCTTAGAATAGTAAAATAAGATATAAAAATGTATTTGTTTCAACTATTTCAGGGGAGAGTGTTTTTTGCTATCTGTTTTTGCGATTATTATTTTGTGGATCACAGTTGTTCAGTGTTCTTAGTTTGAAGCACAACTTTATACATGCAGTATTTACAGTAGAAGGTAAATGCACAATACAGCATTTCACTGAAAACAATATTTCACTGTTAGAGATACACATTCTGAAAAAATATGACAAATTAACATACCGCACTGTAATTTGGTAATGGTTAAAGCTCAATTTTTTTATTACTGTGTTTATTATAAGAAATCTGTTTTTACAAAAAAATGATTCGAATGTTATTTTCTAAGCCCACAATGTTATATGTTTTTAATGTAAAGTAGTCCAATACACTGACCCTTCCCCAGGTCTACAAAGTTAATTTTGCTTGATGCTTGTCTCAGAGTATGTTTTTAGAGTAATAGCCAACAAGTTCAAATTTACTATGCCAGGAGACCAGATTAAGCAGCGAGAGTAATAGCTAAAATTTCTGGCAGAAGCCATTACTAATTTTGAGTCACCAGTTACAACATGTAAAGTGTATTGGGCATGTGTAATCACTCTACTCGAGACAACAGGGTCAACACCTGGTGGACATTACCCTGGATCAATAGAACAAGGTAAGAATCAAAAATCCAGCCGCTCCATAATACAAAAAATAGGCACTCACCAGCAAAAAGGGGTTAAAAAGGTATACTTTAATGAACTACATAAAAAACAAAAAAACAGACAGTACTAACTACTCTCCCGCATGTTTCACGCCTACTGTGGCGCTTTCTCTCTGACTCCTTGAGAAAGTGCCACAGTAGGCGTGAAACATGTGGGAGAGTAGTTAGTACTGTCTGTTTTTTTGTTTTTTATGTAGTTCATTAAAGTATACCTTTTTAACCCCTTTTTGCTGGTGAGTGCCTATTTTTTGTATTATGGAGCGGCTGGATTTTTGATTCTTACCTTGTTCTATTGCTGTGTATGAGAATCTGCTTCACCACCGGATGCCTGGAGGAGACGCTTTTGGCAGCGTCAGGGCAGCTGCAGCAAGAAAGGATGACCAAGGCGGCGTATCATCGTGAGTAAAGGGTACTCCACGCCGGGCATAGCCAGGGTAAGGGGGACGATAGTGACTGCACCTCACAATTGGTTGTCCCCCCCTATGTCCCCTCCTTGTCAACATTATCTATCTGAACACAGAAAACTGCAGCCTCTTAATCCTTTATTTTCCGGTGTCAACTCCTATTATTACTTTACTACTGCCTAAAGGCTTTATTTCCAACCTCCTGGAGCTTTGACACGGTTTTTTCTTTGTTCATTACCCTGGGTCAAGTAGCTAGTACCACATTTAATTATTCTATCAGATATTGCCCTACAGTATGGATTATGTACTAATAAGATAGGGAGAAAATTAATGTGGTTAAATAAATCTGAATATCAACAGTTGAAATTACAATACTGCCAATTAATATCCATTATCGATCATTATATCATTAGATAAAAAAATCTTTGGTATCAATACTCTAACAGATTCATCCTAAATAACTGAATCCCACTTAATGGCACAAACTCTGTCCATATTAATAAAAGCCCAATACTATCCTATGCCCAGATCCAGAATTAGCTTTACATTTTGGCAACAAAATATGTACTGTTTACTCTAGGCATTTGTATTACAGATGTAGCAGCACTTATTGTCTCTTGCATTAGGGCAAGCTGCATGACCGTGACGGCTGCTGCCTCTGTGCTGGAGGATTATTGCTGTGGGGGGGGGTCAAATCTGGGAGCATGGATCCCAACATGTAAGGACCTGAATGCAGGGACTGCGTCATTTTAAACAGGCCCTTGGTAGACAGCCATACAGACTTCACCACTTGTCTTACCATGGCCTATAAAAAAGCACCTGCCCTGTCCTCCAAGGGCAAAATCATAAGGTTTAAAAGAAATAAATATATGTTGTCTACCATCTACACTATTGTGTCTCGGTTTCTACTGCATCTCTTCTGAGATTTTCCCCATCCATCTGAATTTACATCAGTGAAGAATTCTAACTTGAGATATGTTTGCCGTTACTTTATAAAATGTGAGTAGAAACTCCACAAAGATACAAGATTCAAAATTTGGCATGTCCATATGTTATTGCACTATTTGCTGTCTTTTCTTCTTTTTTGGTGAAGTCCTATGCTGCCCTTTTTTTTGGAATACAATTACACACATAAAGGAACTTAGGAAACAGTTCCTTATTCAAGGGTTTGAGTAGAGGTTTTTTGAAGCTCTACATTTGTCACTCACAATATATGTTTTTATCTATTTATTTAGCTACGTTCACTATTTTAACAGTATGACTATATATTTGTGGTTTGTCTGAAAATTTTATTTTTATTTCACAATATTTTATTTACTGTATTATTTATTATCTCACGAGAAAAACTGGGAGCGCTGACCTTGACACTTTTTGGTCTAATAATTTGTCGATTTACATATTAAAGTTCAAAACTTTAGTGACTGAGATTGAATGTAGCTCTGTCCAATCTACAATTTGCAGACACAAACTAAGAGATGATCTAAAAGATCAACTAGTTCGGGTCACCCGTCCAGAGACATATTTCGTAATGGTGGACCTTTTGTGCCAGATCGAACTCTGGCTCTGACTTCAGGGTATTATTTGCCCCAAAGGATGCTGAAACTTAACCTCCACATTTGGGAATATGACTGTCCCATTGACCGTATACCTGGTGCTACTATTCCCTATTGTTGTATTTACTTTACGGTCCTCAGACACAAGTATTGCGTCAATACATAAAGAAAAACCTGGAAAGGGAGTTTATTACTCCGTCTAAGCTCCTGATGAGGCACCCCTATTTTTTGTCCCTTAAAAAGAGGGCAGCTTAAGATTACTGTGCTCTGAATGATATCACCACCAAGAACAGATACCCGCTTCTGCTAATTCCGCAACTGCTGTAATAAGTATAGGATGTCTCGGTCTTCACTAAATTAGATCTTCATGGGGCTTTTAACTTAGTTTTCATACAAGCTTGTGTTGAATCGAAACAGCTCATGGTTTGGACACTTTGAATATCGGGTTATGCTCTTTGGTCTTTACAATGTTCCTGCCACCCTTCAACATTATTGTGGACAATATATTTCAGGACAATTCAGATCAGTTCCTTGTAGTATATCTTGATGACATTCTCATCTTCTCTAGTGACCAGAAAAACGTGAAAGGAGGTATTACAAATACAATGTATAAATACAGTGTTTTCAATTGTAAGCAAAGCTTGAAAAATTATGTTTGATCAGCCACAAATTTCTGGGGTATGTGATCTCTGCATTTGGGAGTACCCATGCCCCACATATGTGAAATCTCTGTGGAGATTTTTAGGATTTGTTAACTTTTATCGCAGCTTTATCCAGTACTTTTCACTTATGATACTTCCACTGATGACCCACCTTAGGAAGCATGTTTATTTTTCTTCGGGAACTGAAAACTAAACATTTTCTAGAAGTAAAGAAAAGATTCTCCATGGCACCCGTATTGATGCACCCCAATCCTCAGCAACCATTCATTATGAAAGCAGATGTCTGTTACGCCAGTGCTGCCCGCAGACCAGACCCGTCCCCTGAGCTGAAGGGGGAAGTGGTAATACACGCACCCGCAGCAAAGGGAGCGTGTCCGGAGTGTGGTATGAAGCGTTGCCAGGCCAGGTGTAGTAAGGTAGACAATACTTGCCGGTACCGGTTGTAGAGATAGAGTGAAGGATGCCTCGCCGAAGTCAGGGAGTGGAGAGTGGAGATAGGTCGTTGTCCAAGCCGTGTTCAAGGGGTTACCAGAGTGAGCGTTGTCCAAGGAGTGTCGAGATCGAGAGCCAGAGGGGGTAGTCGTACGAGCCGCGTCAGAACCTGTGAAAACACTGAGAGAATCCTGAAGTACTTCCATACAGAGACTATGTCGAGCAAAGACTGAGAGCAGAGAGGAGCTAGAGAAAGCAGGAAGGTCCAATTAGGAACGGAGGCGGGACAGGAAGAGCTACAGGGAGACACTGCAGATTGGTGCAGGCATAACAGGCCAGGTGAGTCTTGTTGGTAACCTGAGTATGCCCGTGCAGTGTGCGGGGGCGGAGCCTGAGGTCTGGGGGACGGGAAGAAGAGTGTGCAAACTGAGCGTGCTCCGTAACTCGTGTACGCGTGTGAACCGAGCCAGTGGATGGAGCAGGTGTGCGTGCAGGTGTGCATCCAGGAGGGCGTGGGCGCGCCCGACGCTGAGCAGAGGAATCGCCGAGGGGAGTGATCCCGCCACGGCGGCAGGGGCGAGGAGCCATGGAGGCCGGTAAGGCAGGTTTGTTTTGTGTGTCCAGGGGCTTCCTGCAGGAAGGGGGTGCTCTGTGTGGGGAGCGTGGAGAACGCCGATTCCTGACAGTACCCCCCTCTTCAGGAACGGCCTCAGGACGGTCCAAGAACGGTTTCTCTGGAAACTTTTTCCTGATGGACTTAAGAAGGGCCGGGGCATGAATGTCCTTTGAAGGTACCCAGGATCTCTCTTCAGGGCCAAAGCCCTTCCACTGCACCAAGAACTGGAGCTGACCCTGGATAGGCGAGAATCCAAAAGAGAGTGAACTTCATATTCCTCGATATTTTGTACAGTAATGGGATCCGGTTTACGAGTCTAATCCGGAAAGAAGTGACTGGAGATAAATGGTTTTAAGAGGGACACATGAAAGACATTGGGAATCTTCATACTGGGTGGTAGTTGGAGCCGGAATGCCACGAGATTGATTTGTTCGCAAATAGGGAAGAGACCCAGGAACTTAGGTGCCAGTTTAGGAGATGGTACCTTGAGGTGGATATTCTTAGAGGAGAGCCATACCAAATCCCCTGGTTTGTAACTGGGCGCCGAACGACGATGACGATCGGCCTGTAGTTTCAATCTGTGGGAGGGTAGACTGAATCCTGGAACATGCGGTTTGGAGGGAGGAAATGCGTTCATCTATGGCTGGTACTCCAGTAGGGATGTTAGGGATGGGAAGACAGGGATGATGGAACCCATAATTTATAAAGAAGGGCGACTCCCGGGTGGACTCGTTTTTGGCAGAATTGACGGCATACTCTGCCAAAGAGAGGAGTTGAGCCCAATCATCCTGGAAATCGGATATGAAACATCTCAGGTACTTCTCCAGGGATTGATTGATTCTCTCCATTTGTCCATTGAACTGAGGATGATAGCCGGAAGAGAAAGAAGAAGAGATGCCCAAACTCTTCGTGAAAGCTCTCCAAAATTTGGATACGAACTGAAAACCTCTGTCAGAAACAATGGACGAAGGGATCCCATGAATCCAGAAAATCTGCTCTGTAAAGATATCAGCAAGGGCGGGGGAGGTGGGTAATCCTTTAAGTGGAATGAAATGGGACATCTTCGAGAACCTGTCCACGACCACCAAGATAGTGTTCATTCCTCTGGACCTGGGCAACTCCACGATGAAGTCCATCAAAATGTGGGACCAGGGGCGGTCAGGAACTGGAAGGGGTAACAGAAAACCCTGAGGCTCTTGACGGAGAGTCTTGCTTTGAGCGCACGTGGGGCAGGCGCGGGTAAACTCCAGAATATCTTGAGACATCCTTGGCCACCAGAAATTCCGACGAATGAGATCAGTAGTCTTCTTAAAACCTGGATGACCTGCAGATTTAGAGGAGTGACCCCAAGACAGGACCTCTGGAACAAATTTGGAAGGTACAAAGAGATTGTTGTCGGGAACGACCAAGTCGTTGGGAATGCGTCTCTGGGAGTGCAAAATCTTGTCAAGATTCTTGAAAGAAGACGTGGCGAGAATCCTCTCATGCGGAAGGATAGTTTCCAAAGATTCCTCTGGCCTCTCTTCAGAAGAATGTATACAGAGAGTGCGTCTGCCTTTACGTTCTTGGTCCCGGGGATATAAGAAAGTTGAAAATCGAATCGAGAAAAAAAAAGAGCCCAACGAGCCTGTCGTGGACCAAGGCGTCGAGCGTTCTCTATGTAAAGAAGTTTCTTGTGGTCCGTGAGAATAGTAAACGGCTCTTTCGACCCCTCCAGCAGGTGTCTCCACTCTTGAAGAGCCATCTTCACGGCCAGAAGTTCCCTGTTACCCACGTCATAGTTCCTCTCGGCAGACGACAATTTCTTGGAAAAATATGCACAGGGATGTAACTTATCTTGGGCGTGGGTCTCTGAGAAAGAACGGCACCAGCGCCGCAATCAGAAGCGTCGACTTCCAGGACGAAGGGAAGTTCAATGTTGGGATGACGGAGAATAGGTGCTGTGACAAACGGCTTACTCCGGGGCTCCACCGTCTGTCCGGGACTGTTATAACACGATCTTTTAGGGTACGTTAAATGATGAGACGTCACGTACTGTTCCTTTAAACAGGCTAGGCCTGGTTTATTTAGTCCCAGGCACTGAGACTGCCACAGTGCAAACAGAAAACAAAGCCAAACAAAAAGCTGCTCAACTGAGCGATAACTTAAACTTAGATATCCCTGACTCAGAGTTGGAAGTGGCTTGTCCACTTCCACCAACAAAATAAGTACCTTTGCAGTCTTAGACAAACGAACAAAATGATTGAAACTCTTTGGGGAAGAGGCTTCCCCCTCTGTTGTTCAGCAGCCTTCCAGCCTCCAGGCTCTTTGGGAGAGGGGGAGAGGAAACAGGAAACAGGTCTTATATACCTGATCTCTAATCAGCATGACAGGTGACAGAAAACAGGCAGCAGACAAACTGTGGAATGGAGTGTATGTACCACGAGGCTGCCCTGTTCAGCCTAGACAGGACAGAAACTGTTCAGTATCCTGGGAGCCCTGTATATGGAATTTATTACCATCCCCTTGTTTCTATCACATATCCTCCCCCCCAGCTCAGACCTCGAGGGATGAGCGACCATGGATATTAGGGAGTGCATCCTTGACAACCCGTCGGCATTGCCATGTTTGTGCCCTGACCTGTGTTCCACAGAAAATTTAAAGGGTTGTAGGCTTAGGAACCACCTGGTCACTCTAGCATTCTTCTCCCTGTTTTGACACATCCAGGTAAGGGGTGCATGATCTGTGACCAACCGGAATTTTCTCCCCAACAGATAATATTTGAGCGTCTCTACAGCCCACTTTATTGCGAGACACTCTTTCTCGACTATGGAGTAATTTTTCTCCTGGGGATTTAGTTTCCTACTTAAATAAAGGATGGGGTGCTCCTCCCCTTGAGACTCCTGGGAGAGTACCGCCCCCAGCCCTACCTCAGATGCGTCGGTTTGGACTACGAACTCTTTGGAGAAGTCAGGTGTGACCAACACTGGTTGGGCACAGAGAGCTTCTTTCAGGCTTCTAAAGGCCTGTTCGGTTTCGGGGGACCACTTTACCATTAGCGGTCCTCTTGCTTTTGTGAGGTCGGTTAGTGGGGTTGCCTTAGTTGCAAAATTGGTAATAAACCTTCTATAGTAGCCAATTAACCCCAAAAAGGTCCTTACTTGTTTTTTTGTAACTGGCTTTGGCCAATTTTGTATCGCCTCTACTTTGAGTGTTTGGGGTTTGAGTAACCCTCTACCAATAGAATACCCCAGATACTTGGCCTCCTCCAGACCAATAGTGCATTTAGCGGGGTTAGCAGTTAGTCCGGCAGACCGAACTGCGTCGAGCACAGCTTGGACCTTTGTAAGGTGGGACTGCCAATCTTCACTATGGATTACCATATCATCTAGGTAGGCGGCAGCATACCGAGCATGTGGTTTAAAATTTTTATCCATCATTCTTTAGAATGTGGCGTGAGCTCCATGTAAGCCAAAAGGCAGCACCTTATACTGAAAGAGGCCGTCTGGGGTTGAGAAGGCTGTTTTTTCTTTTGCCCTTTCTGTGAGGGGAACCTGCCAGTACCCTTTTGTTAGGTCTAGGGTTGTGAGATATCAGGCTTTGCCCAGTCTCTCTACAAGTTCATCCACCCTGGGCATAGGATAAGTATCAAATTTTGACACCGCATTTAGTTTCCGGTAGTCATTACAAAACCTTGTTGTAACGTCTGGCTTTGGGACTAAAACTATAGGGCTGTTCCACCCACTTTGGGATTCCTCAATTACGCCTAGTTTTAGCATTTTTTTAACCTCTAAACTTATAGCCTCTCTCTTGGCCTCTGGGATTCGGTACGTTTAAGGTTAACTCGGACCCCCGGTTCAGAGAGTAGGTCATGTTCAATTACGCTAGTTCTACCTGGCTGTGTAGAGAAGACTTCTTTGTTTCTTCTCACTAAATTCTGGACCTCTCGTTTCTGATGCACGGACAGGGTTTCAGCTATGCTAACCTCTGGGTCAGTTTCTTGATTGTCTGACGGACCTGGGGGTACTAGGGTTAACAAGACCTCTCTATCTTTCCAGGGCTTGAGTAGGTTTACACTGGCGACACACTTTATTCGAGCTCGGCTAGTCCCACGAATTCGGGTATACCCGGGTGTATTGAGGTTTGTGACTGTTTTCTGCCCGAGTGCATTGGGTTATTTTCCAGGCAGGGATTGAAGCATTTTATTCCCGCTGGCTGCAATACTGCACAGTATATATATATATAAACTGCATTACAATTCATGAATTTATGCCATCTGGTAGACACGCGAAGCATTGCAGCCTATTAAATCCTAATCATTATCATTTAACAGATCAGCCGCCCGTCAGCCAGGCATGAACCCAGGCTGGGAAGGCAAACGCAACGGGGCTTGTCAGAGGTGAGGAGCGGCGCATTCCAGGTATCTGCCAGGTACATACTGGGTATTTGCTCGAATAAAGTGTGTCGGTGCAGTATATGGTAAATTTGCTCAGGTTTCCTCCTACCTGGCTGTCTTACCTTATAATTTACTTCTCCCACTCTTTCCAAGACCTCATATGGCCCATGCCATTTAGCAAGGAATTTACTCTCCACGGTGGGAACAAGAACTAGTACCCTATCACCTGGAAAAAAAATTCTGACCCTAGCACCCTTATTATACGTATTTCTCTGTGCTTCTTGAGCTTTCTCCATGTGTTCCCTCACTATAGGTAGGACTGCAGCAATGCGGTCCTGCATCTGGGCAACATGCTCTATTACACTTCTGTAAGGGGTAACCTCGTGTTCCCAAGTCTCTTTGGCTATATCCAGTAAACCCCTTGGGTGTCGGCCATACAATAGTTCAAACGGGGAGAAACCTGTGGATGATTGGGGAACTTCCCTAATGGCAAATAACAGGTATGGTAACAAACAATCCCAGTTTTTCCCATCCTTATCGACCGCCCGGCGTAACATGCTCTTTAAGGTTTTATTGAACCTTTCCACTAAACCATCTGTTTGTGGATGATAGACTGAGGTTCTGAGATGCTTGATTTTTAGGAGTTTACATAGCTCTTTTGTTACTTGGGACATAAATGGTGTTCCCTGGTCAGATAAAATCTCTTTAGGAATTCCGACCCGGGAAAACAGAACTACTAACTCTTTTGCTATGTTTTTAGCAGAAGTGCTACGTAGGGGAACTGCCTCCGGATATCGGGTGGCATAATCTAATATTACCAATATATGCTGATGTCCCCTAGCAGACTTTATTAGGGGTCCTACTAGATCCATAGCAATCCAGTCAAATGGTACCGCTATTATGGGAAGGGGTACCAATGGGCTGCGGTACGCTTTGAACGGGGCGGTGATCTGACATTCTGGGCATGAGGAGCAATAGTTTGTAATTTCTGCCAGAACCCTAGGCCAATAGAAGCTTCGGAGAACCTTTTCTTTTGTCTTTTCCACCCCTGGGTGTCCCCCCAATGGATGACTATGTGCTAGGTGTAATACTACGTTACGGAATGTCCGTGGTACCAACAATTGTTTAGTTGTAACTGATTTCCTTTTATCAACCCGATATACTAGGTCGTTCTCTACCTCGAAGTAGGGGTAAGCAAGTGACCTATCTGGTTGGACAGGAGTACTATTCTGGTCCCGTATATTTCCCCTTGCTACTGCTAATGTGGGGTCCTCCCACTGGGCCTTCTTAAAACTCCCAGGACTGACCTCTAGGTCAGCGAGGGTCTTATCCGGTTCTGGGGTGGTAAGTGCCTGATCAACATCTTGATTTGGGGTATTCCCTACCAAAGTAGTGATGGGGAAGGGAATTTTACAGCACTCCTCCTTTTCCCCCTTCTTATTTGGGACCTCGCCAACATCCATTTCTGAAAAAAGGAAAGGATTTGTTTCTTCTAATACTTCGTTATGGTCCGCTATTGAACTCTGGGCGCTATTCTGAGCGGGGGACCACATTTTTAGAAAATGGGGAAATTCGGTCCCTATTAAGACATCATGTGCCAGTTTGGATACAATACCCACCTTGAAATCTAAAGAACCAAACTCTGTTTAAAAAAAACCATCAACAGTGGAATATTCATGATTATCCCCATGTATACAACAAATTGCCACTGTTTGTGAACTGTTTACCTGTTTCTTCTTAATGGGCAACAGGTATTCGGACACTAGTGTGACCATGCTCCCAGAGTCAAGAAGTGCCCAAACCCTCTTACCATTAACCTTTACAAATGCCCACAGATGGTTATTCAAGTGGTCCTCTGGGCTAGGGCCCATACATTGGGACCACAGCGAATAAGGTTCCACGCTGTTGCATTGCATGGGTTCATCATTTAGTGGGCAGATTTTTGCTGTGTGGCCCCTCTCATAACAATTTACACATTTAGGTACATAGTCTGTGTCCCATTTAGAGCCTTTTCCCGGCTCCCCATGTTGGCTATTGCCCTTAGTGTGCGAGCCACTGTTGCTGGTGCTGCGTGAAGGTGGTCGCCGCTCTTCAGTGCCCCTTAACCCCGGTACCCTTTTACCGTCTCTGGAAGAGTCCTGGAACCTCGGGTAGTGGGGTTGCTCCACGACTGTGGGTTGCGGGTGCTCTTCTGCTGCAGTATACCTTTCTACGAGGGCCACAAGCTCATCCGCATTGTGGGAGTCACTCCGACTGACCCAACGGTGTAAGGCAGAGGGAAGTTTCCTCAAGAACTGGTCCATGACCAACCGTTCCACGATGTTGCTTGCTGAGTTGATCTCGGGTTGTAGCCACTTCCGGGCGAGGTGGATGAGGTCATACATCTGGCTTCGGGTGGCTTTATCCAACGTGAAGGACCATGCGTGAAACCTTTGGGCACGAACAGCTGTGGTTACGCCGAGGCGGGCGAGGATCTCGAACTTCAATTTTGCATAGACGTTAGCTTCGGCTGGCTCTAGATCAAAGTAAGCCTTCTCTGGTTCGCCGCTTAGGAAGGGTGCGATTAGACCAGCCCACTCAGCTTCCGGCCATCCTTCTATCTGTGCTGTGCGTTCAAACGTGAGAAGATAGGCTTCCACATCATCCGAGGGTCCCATCTTCTGAAGATAGTGGCTTGCCCTGATCATTTTCGGGACTGGGGCTGCCTCTGCCAGTGGAAGGTTACTGATAGTTCCCCTCAGAATCTCGAGTTCCTGCTGTAAGCCCTGAGCGAACCGTTTTTGCTCCTCTCTCAGCAAGCGGTTTGTCTCTTGCTGGTTTGCATTCGCCTGTTGCTGGTTTGCATTAATCTCTTGGTGGTTTGCATTAGTCTCTTGTTGGGCTATTAACAGCTGTCGCTGGGTTTCATTCGCCTGTTGCAGGGCTTCATTCGCGTCTTTCTGGACAGCGACATTGCGTACCAGCGCACTCACCACGTCTTCCATCTTGTTTGGAGAGAGAGAAAAAAAAACTTTTTTTTTTTTTTTTTTTCAAAGTTCTTTAACCCGCAGACCTTTTAATGTTCTGCCCGCATTCTCCACCATATGTGACAAACGGCTTACTCCGGGGCTCCGCCGTCTGTCCGGGACTGTTAGAACACGGTCTTTTAGGGTACGTTAAATGATGAGACGTCACGTACTGTTCCTTTAAACAGGCCAGGCCTGGTTTATTTAGTCCCAGGCACTGAGACTGCCACAGTGCAAACAGAAAACAAAGCCAAACAAAAAGCTGCTCAACTGAGCGATAACTTAAACTTAGATATCCCTGACTCAGAGTTGGAAGTGGCTTGTACACTTCCACCAACAAAATAAGTACCTTTGCAGTCTTAGACAAACGAACAGAATGATTGAACCTGTTTGGGGAAGAGGCTTCCCCCTCTGTAGTTCAGCAGCCCTCCAGCCTCCAGGCTCTTGGGGAGAGGGGGAGAGGAAACAGGAATCAGGTCTTATATACCTGATCTCTAATCAGCATGACAGGTGACAGAAAACAGGCAGCAGACAAACTGTGGAATGGAGTGCATGTACCACGAGGCTGCCCTGTTCAGCCTAGACAGGACAGAAACTGTTCAGTATCCTGGGAGCCCTGTATATGGAATTTATTACCATCCCCTGGTTTCTGTCACAGTGTGGATATAAAGGCGAAGGTGGAGATGGCCTCGGATGACCAAGCAGAAGGATCAGCTCCTTTTTTGGTGAGCGCAGTAAGGGGTGCCACAATGGTGGAAAAACTCAGTATAAACTTACGATAATAATTAGCGAACCCTAAAAAACGTTGTATGGCCTTGAGAGTGTGGGGTCTTGGCCATTCAGTGACTGCTTGAAGTTTACCGGAGTCCATCATAAACCCCTCATCGGAAATGATGTACCACAGGAACGGAGTAGAGGTCTGATGAAAGGTGCACTTCTCCAGTTTGGCGTACAAATGGTGTTCACGGAGACGGGAAAGGACGTAGGAGGTGTGGCGTAAATTGGCCAAGGAGATCTTTGGAAAAAATCAGGATATCATCCAAGTATACAATACTAAAAATATTGAGTACCTTACGAAATACGTCGTTGATGAAATCCTGGAAGACAGCGGGAGCATTACATAAGCCGAAAGGCATTACCAGATATTCGTAGTGTCCACTACGCGTGTTGAAGGCCGTCTTCCATTCATCCCCCTTCCTGATGCGCACCAGGTTATAGGCACCACGTAGATCCAACTTGGAAAAAATCTTGGCCTCCTGTAATTTATCGAACAATTCGGTAATAAGGGGACGGGGGTAACGATTTTTAATAGTGATGTGGTTTAAACCCCTGTAGTCGATGCAAGGCCTCAACGACCCGTCCTTTTTCTTGACGAAGAAAAACCCAGCCCCTGCTGGGGAATTGGAGTGACGAATAAAGCCTTTCTTGAGATTCTCCTGGATATATTCATCCATAGCGTGAGATTCTGGTAACGACAAAGGGTAGGTCTTGGACTTGGTTAGGGAGTAACCTGGAACTAGATCGATTGGACAATCGTAAGTCCTGTGTGGCGGCAAGAGATCTGACTGTACCTTATTGAAAACGTCCCGGAATTGATGGTAAACGGAAGGTAGAATAACTTCGGGAACAGAGGTATTGGCCAGCAGTTGATGAGTCTCGCCTGACCTCGGCCTCCAGGAAATGGGAGCAGAGGAAGTCCAGTCAATGAGAGGATTGTTAAGCTGTAGCCAAGGAAGACCAAGGGTGATGGGTATCCAAGGAGCGTGAATGGCATCGAGAACTAAGATCTCCTTGTGCAGATGTGAGGACAGAAGCAAGGGAGCCGTCTCTAAGGAGATGTGGGCCGGGGTAAGAGGACATCCATCGATACCGACGAGTGCGATGGGAACCTTCTTTCTCACGAGTGGTATGCGGTTTAACCTGGCGAATTCAAGATCCACGAAGTTTCCTCCAGCTCCTGAGTCAATGAAAGCGGCGGTAGAAGTCTTGAACTTATCGCCTGAAAGGGAGACTGGAAATGTAAGTTTCTTAGGGAGTTCACCTTTAGAAAGGGGACGTGTAGACATTACACCCAGAGAGAGCCCCTCTGTACTCACTGGGTGTTCCCGTTTCCCGGACACAGTGGACACTCCCGAACCAGATGTTCCATGGATCTGCAGTAGAAACACAATCCCCCGGCGTGACGGAACTGCCGTATCGGTGTGCGGATGCGTTGTACCCCCAATTGCATTGGCTCTGGCAACTCCAGTGCAGGACAAAGAGGTATGGTAGCACTTGGGGGAGCAGGAGTGTTGCTGGGAGTACTGGAGAACGGAACTTGAAAGTTATGGAAGCGAGTGCGCTGACGCTCAGAGCGGCGTACCTGGATAC